>NW_022196905.1:3701630-3740547 GCF_008632895.1 Mastomys coucha
GGTTTCCAAATCCTCGGTTCGTGGAACCCCACGCAGGTAGGAGCTGCGGGACGGCATCCTACAAAGAAAGGTGTTTTTTAAGTTCCTGGAACTAGCTACTCTATCTTTTTTTTCTTTTTGCTTGTGGCAGAGATTTTCCATGCCTGCTTTTAGGTAAAAGTTATACATTATACATTCTACGATTCTCCAGCCTTTCACATAGTGATAACACTTCCACCAACAAGGCCACACCTACTTCAACAAGGCCTCACCTGCTAATAGTGCCACTCCCTGGGACATGCATATTCTACTTCCTGGCCCCAATAGATTTGTGGGGCCACCCATGAGTCTAGGGAGGCTATACTTAGCCATAGCATAATGCAAAATAAATTTAGTACAACTTCAAAAGTCCCTTAGTCTATAACAGTCTCAATAATGTTAGACATCCAAAGTTCAAAGTCTCTTCAGATTCATCTAATCACTTAACTGTAATTACCTATGAAGTCAAAATCAAAAAGCAGATCACATACTTCCACCAACACATTACCATTCCAAAACATTATAGTGAGGGAATGCTGGTCCAAAGCAAGATCAAAATCTAGCTGGGAAAACTCCAAACTCTGTATTTTCATGTTTGATGTTAAAATGTTATTCAGATTACCAACTTCTTTTATCTTCGTTCACTTTGACAAACTTCTTTCTGTTGGGCTGGTTCTACTCCCCATTTGCAGCTTTCCTCCACAAGTATCCTACAGCTCTGGTAACTCTTAACATTTTGGGTAATGACAGGCAATTTCTAGGATCCACATATAGTCTTCTGGGCTCTTTCAAAGGGCTTGGTTCACTTCCCCAGCTCTGTCCTCTTTATCACTCTAGGCTCTGGATGACTTCAATCCATGACTGCTGCTATTTTTGCTCATCATCCCATGATACTGGCATCTCCAATTCCCTGTAGTCTTCCACTGCAAACAAGATTTACCAATAGCCTCTCTCCTTCATGATGCTAAACCTCAACTTCTTTCCATTACCCCTTCAATTCTAGACCATCTACTGCAATTTCGGTTACACCTTCCCCAATGGCCTTCCCTGGCCTCTTATAATAACAAGTCTCAGCTGCTCTCTATGTCCCCTTCTTGCTTTCAAAGCCTGAACCACCTGGGTAGTTCTTAAACATTAGAATGTCCTGCTGCAGCACAAGGTACAACCTTGCCTATTTCTGAACACAGCTTCATTGTGTGCTCAGAAAACACTTTACAGAATAATTAACCTCAGTAATCCTGATATCTTTTTAATCACCACTAATTTCTTACCTCCAACTAACCAGCATCAATTATCATAGTAATCTCCTAATCTCAACTCTAGAGCCAGAGCCACATGGCCAAAGCTGCCAAGTTCTGCAGCTTGCTAGAGACGAATCATGGACCCTTTGTTCTATTACATCAGCAGCAGCTTTCTGTTTTTTGTCTGTTTGTTTGTTTTATTTTGTTTTGTTTTTTCAGTTTTTCGAGGCAAGGTTTCTCTGTTTAGTTCTGGTTGCTCTGGAATTCACTCTATAGACCAGGTTGGCCTCGAACTCAGAAATCTACCTGCCTTTGCCTACCAAGTGCTGGGATTAAAGCCATGTGCCACCACTGCCTGGCAGCTTTCTGTTTTCTAACTTTTTCATTGCCTAAGTTTGGCTGTCCTAGAACTTGCTTTGCAAATCGACCTTGAACTCAGAAATGTTTATGGCTCTTTCTCCTGAATGTTGGGATTAAAAGCATGTGCTACCAAGCCTGGACCTAAGCTTTACTCTAATTTTAACTTTCTCTGAATTAGGCTGGTCTTGAACTCAGAGACCTGCATTCCTCTGTCTCCTATGATTAAACTCATGTACTAACATGCCTGGACCTAGGCTTTTTATGGCCACTATTCCTCAAGATCTGAATCAAAAGCATGTGTCCTCCATTTCTAGACTGTAGTTGATTCCAGATTAAAAGTTCAAATGATAGCAATAACTAGATAATAATAATGCCTAGATATAACTATTCCTAGTTCAATGGCTGATGCCTAAACAGTCAGCTTAGGTGAGTGGGATCTTGCCCCTGATTCACCACTCCTTTATTATATTTATCTCCTCAAACAGATGATTTAGCTTGTTTGTACTTTCTAGTGCCCATTTATTTCTTGAATGATATATTTTTAAATTTTTTCTTTTTAAGCTTGCTATGCTTCATCAGAACATTCTCTGTAAGACTAAGTCATGACACAGAGTCTAAACTGGATTGTTTTGAGACCTCATTTGTCAATGGAAATAATTTGACTCTTCACCTTAGTCTCAGGCAAACTCTTCAGACAAGGGCAAAAATCAGTCACATTCTTGACCAAACTATCACAAAAACAGTCTCTTAGCCACATACAAAAATTATTCTCCCCGGAAACCTCTAAAGCCACCCTAAACAACAAAGTCTTCCATATTCCTACTATGATAGCCCATTAAGCCGCACTTAAAACATTCCACTGCTTTCCAAATCCAAAGTTCCAAATCCACATTCTTCCAAACAAAAGCATTGACAGGCTTATTATAGCAATACCCAAGTCCCTAGTACTAACTTCTGTCTTTGATAGTTTCCATTATTGTAAAGAGACAACATGACCAAGGCAATTTTTATAAGGACACCATTTAATTGAGGCTGGCTTAGAAGTTCAGAGTGTTTCGATTGCATTATTATCAAGGCAGGAAGCATGGCAGCATCCAGGCAGACAAGGTGCTGGAGAAGGACCTGAGAGTTCTACACCTTGACCCACCTGCAAACAGAAGCTCTTCTAGGCAGCTAGGAGTATCAAAGCACACCCTTACAGTGACACCTTTCCTCCAATAAGGTCACACCTCCTAAGAGTGATACTCCCTTGGCCATGCATATTCAAACTACTACAGCTGAGTACCAGGCAGTGACAGATGTGTTAATCTACTCATGTAAAGACACCACACCTCGTACAGTAGCTGACATTGTAGTCACTACATACTTAGTTTTTATAGTCAAGTGTCATTTTCCATGATACATCTGTCTTTTGGGCTGACCAGATAGAGAGAGTTAAAGGGAGATATGATGACAGCAGCTTGCATATTTCAAGTCGTTGATGGTGGCGATAATTTGTGCACTTCCTCCTGGGATACAGTAGTCTGATTCACTAGTTTCCCTGATAGAGGCAACTCTAATGGCTTCCATTTTGGCTTTCCAAGCATAAGAGCATCCATTCCACAGGTCATGGGACTAGAATGAGAATTCTGCCAATTTGTGAGTATATCTATTCCAACTATACATTCTGAAACTTTGAAAATAACTACAGAGGGATGTGGGGCAAATGTGGCCAAGTACAGGTCTGGAACAAGAGTGAGGTTAACAAGTGTCCAAACACTGAAAATCCCATCCTGAGACCAAAATGTCATCTTTAGACTAGAAGAAGTAAGGACCACTCCCTCTCTATTCTGTGTTTATATGCCCCAGGGCACATAGCCCCATCTCCGTCTGTCTTGAAGAAGTAATAATAGCCTCTTGGCCAATTTACAGGTTTAAGTATCTGGAATCCATCTTGGTGCAAATAAAGCATTCCCAGCCCCTCAGTCCCAGACAATAATGTCTAATTTACTACCCAGTTTACTGAGTAGATACTCCTCAAGGTTTATATAACCCATGTTATCCCCAAATAAAGAGAGCTGCTGTTTCACTCAATATTGTCTAAGAGAGCTCTTTGATTGAATATTATCTGGAAGAGATCTTTCACTTTCCCCAATAAAGAAAATCTATAACACTAAAAAATATTCATGGAGTAGGGCTTCTCCCTTGGGAACTCTCTCAGCGGAACTGAGATCCTATGAACTCCCCTACTTGGACAAGCTTCATTCCTTTCATTTTGGACTGGCTAGCAACTGTGCCTAAATACTAAGGGAAATACTAAGGGAAGAAGCAGAGCCAGGCTCCCAAGATGATTTTGCAGCTCAATTGGAACCTATTGAAAATCAGACTTCAGCTAAAATCCCATTGATATTTGACCTTTATAAGCACCTACTTTAACCAGAGGGCCACAATGCCTCATGGAGTCTCTCAGAACTGTGTCAATTTGGAATCAGTGTCCAGGAGATCCTGTAAAGTCTGATTGTTTCCTTTTGCCTAATGTACATTTATACTTGTAAAAAGCCTGTAGGTACCTCTGGGGGGAAGAACTGGAGAAAAGCTAAGAGTAAAACTTTTAGGTGGAGCAGTCTCTGAATTGCCCTTCCTTTAGTCTCTGCTCCATAGTCTCTGCAACTCTTTTCATGGGCATTTTGTTCCCCCTTTTAAGAAGGAACAAAATATACACTTTGGTCTTCCTTCTTCTTAAGTTTCTTGTGCTTTCTGGTTTATACTTTGTGTATTCTGATCTTCTGGGGCTAATATCCACTTAATCAGGGAATGCATACCATATGTGTTCTTTTGTGATTGGGTTACCTCACTCAGGATGATATTCTCCAGATCCATTCATTTTTCCAAGAATTTCATAAATTCACTGTTTTTAAGAACTGAGTAGCACTCTATTGTGTAGATGTACCACATTTTCTGTAACCATTCCTCTGTTGAGGGACATCTGGGTGGTTTCCAGTTTCTGGCTATTACAAATAAGGCTGCTATGAACATAGTGGAGCATGTGTCCTTATTACATGTTGGAGCATCTTCTGGGTATATGCCCAGGAGTGATATAGCTGGGTCCTCTGGTAATACTATGTCCAATTTCGAGAGGAATCATGAAACTGATTTCCAGAGTGTACTAGCTTGCAATCCTACCAGCAATGAAGGAGTGTTCCTCTTTCTCTACAACCTTGCCAGCATCTGCTGTTACCTGAGATTTTATCCTAGTCATTCTGACTGGTGTGAGGTGGAATCTCAGGGTTGTTTTGATTTGCATTTCCCTGATGACTAAGGATGTAGAACATTTCTTTAGGTGCTTCTCAGCCATTCGGTATTCCTCAGTTGAGAATTCTTTGTTTAGCTCTGTACCCCATTTTTAATAAGGTTATTTGGTTCTCTGGAGTCTAACTTCTTGAGTTCTTTGTATATATTGAATATTAGCCCTCTATCAGATATAAGATAGGTAAAGATCTTTTCCCAATTTGTTGGTTGCCATTTTGTCCTATTGACAGTGTCTTTCGCCTTACAGAAGCTTTGCAATTTCATAAGGTCCCATTTGTCGCACATGGTGGGACTCATGGATCCAGCAGCGTATGCATAGCAGAGGATGGACAAGTCAGTCATCAATGGGAGGAGAGGCTCTTGGCCCTATGAAGCTTCTATGCCCCAGTGTAGGGGCATGCCAGGGCCAGTAAGCAGGAGGGTTGGGGGTGGTGGTGAGCAGGGGGAATGGGGAGGAAACAGGGGTTTGTTTTAGTTTTTAGTTTTTTTCTTTTCTTTTCTTTTCTTTTTTTTTTTTTTTTGGAGGGGACCCTGAGAAAGGAGATATTGTAAATAAGGAAAACATCTAATAAAAAAATAAAACTTTTAGGTGTTTTATCAAGATCGTTCCTCAGTGGTATCTAGCAGGACCCTTTGTTAAAGAGGTTCTGGTCTACACACTAGCTCAAATCTGGAAATAGGTTTATGGGCTTAGATTCCTTTTTGCCATGATTCAGTGGAACTTTTCATTTGTTTGAGAGTTTTTCTACTTAAGCAGACCAATAAATCTGCAGTAGGCTTTTCATATATTTCATAGTGAGAAGCACCACAATTGATTAGCCAATACCACAGATCTATGTGAGTTGTGCTACCAAAACATTTACAGTGTTTGTGCTGACCATTAGATGCCAGGCCAGTTTGAACATTGCTTTGTATGTGCTGCACATTACAATAACTATGATCACATTGCCTATGGAGATTTGGTGTTGCCATCAGGTCCATGCTATATTGGGGCTCAATAAAACCATTGCATTTAATTCATTCAACTAAACAGAAGCCCATGCTAACGTCTGTCACAAGAAAAAGGGTGGGAACAAAACTCTTCAACTGTGTTGGTGTCCATCGCACCATTTTGTTTCCTGTAGGGTTAGTGAAGGGCACCTTCTGGGCATCCCCTTGTAAGGGATTAGGTTGACACAGTAGATCCACACTAACACTGCCATTTGTCTAAGCTGTGAAATCTCATTAAACACACTAAGCTAAAGGATATTAAGGGATCTCCAACTCCTTTTCAGTAGGTCATCTGTTGATAAGTGCTTAGGCCAAGCATTCAAACTTATGACAGTTATTATTTTTTTTTTCTGACTGAACTTTCATATTAAACCTAGAATCTCCATATCAACAAACTCAGCCTAATCCAGTGTCATGTTTCTTCCATCATTACCTCATACTGTTAAAATCCATTCCCATATGCATTTACTAGACTTCCTCTTGAATGACTTAGCAAATTCATTAAGCTCTTTTATGGTAAGCACATCTCTCATTTACAATGCTTTCTATCTCTCCACTGGGAGCCTGCTTAGCCTAAAGTTGGTAGGCCTTGCTTACCTTGGGCATCAGGACTCTTTTGGTTGGCATTTCCTTCAAAGAAAGTCACTACTGATATAACAGGCAATGAAGCATGAATTTTCTGTCAAAGACAGAAAAGACAATATTACAAGGGTTTGGAGTGGGAGTATATCTACTGCTTAGAGAAGAGATTCTGCTTCCTCAGGTAAAATAAACCCTTGAAAATATGAGGGTTCACACTCAGTAGGGTATATATATATATGTATGTATGTTACAGGTTCCCATTTTTGCCAATTAATGCCCTTCTTTTAACTGCCAACATTCACCAGGGCTGGGACTTGAATGGTCTTTTTAATTTATCCAATGTTATAATGAGAACTCCAGTCTTGTTTTTTACAACTTGAGCTCTGTGGCTGCCTGAGAGAAGGTTTTCTTCCAGGGCACATTTAGAAACCTATAGATTGTTTATGTACATGTGGTCAGTTTTACCATTGAGTTCATTGTCTTTCATTATAATATGGGATGTTAAAGTTCATTAATTTTATCACTGAATTAATTCTTTGCCTTCATTGATTTATCTAGAAATGCTAGGAACAACTAATCCAGCATCATTATTTTCTTCATTTTCCCACAAATTTTCAAAGTTTTATATACAGAGTAATCAAATTCTTTGCCTCTTACAATTGGTGATTCAGGATAATGAAATAATGAAATAATTAAATATATATGTTTATAATATAGTTTTTTCCTTTTTAAAGTCCTCTACTAGCATCATTAGATGTGATTTTAAATCCACATCTTGCTTTTCCAGTGTGTTGGGGTATTCAGGACTTGCTGTTCTGGGAGAGCTGGGTTCTGATGATGCCATATAGCCTTGGTTTCTGTTGGTAAGGTTCTTGTTCTTGCCTTTCACCATCTGGTTATCTCTGGTGTTAGTTGGTCTTGCTGTCTCTGGCTTGAGCCTGTCCTTCCTGTGGGCCTGTAAGCCTGTGTCAGCATTCCCTGGAGATCAGCTCTCCCCTAGCAGGACCCGTGCAGAGAGGGCTGGAAGACAGCCCCAGCTCCCTGGTGCAGATGGAGGCAGGAAGGGCCCTGTCCCAGCTGCTCCACTGCTCCTGCACCGATGAGCTCCTGGCTGGTATAATATAGTTCTCATTATCAACTCTCTGTACTGTCTGAGCTTCTAGGAAAGTCTTAACTAATTGAAAATGCTTCAGTTACTGTAGGTGTCAACAGATTGGAAAGTCTATTCCAGATACTTAAAAAAAAAATCCTTACATTTCTCTTACTCAAGAACCTTTTTTGGTTACAAAATCAATATTAGTCTTGGTTGTTTAGAGAAACATATTTGATAGCATGAGTCTATAGAGGTATAGAATGAGGATTTATTAGATTGGTTTATGGATTATGGTCCAGCTAATCCTAAAATGGCTGTTTACTAATGGAAAGTCTATAAATCCAGACAGTTTTATATCCACAAACCTGCATGTCTCAGCTGGTGTTCAATATATGCAGATGTTCTAAAGAAGCAGGTTCTCATACAAGTTAACGAATCACCTTGCCAGTCAGAGTGGGGATAAGCAGAAAATGAGAGAGCTTCTTTCTCCCATGTTCTGTATGTAGCTGTCACCAGGAGGTGTGGCTCAGAATAAAGTTTGATTTTCCCACCTAAAAAGGTGTGGATTAAAGGAGAATCTTTCCACCCCAATGATTTAACTAAGGAAAAAAAATCTGTCACTTCTACACCCAACTGCTCGGGTTTTACTTAATTTCAAACAGTCAAATAAGAATAATTTCACCATGGTGAGGAAAATAGTGACATAAATGTAACATTCAGTTTTCTGACCTGCATGTTTGCTGTATGGGTTCATTCAACTTGTGAGAATTTAAACACCTTTCACAGTTATGAGATGTACGTATACTTATCACTATTTAACACATAGTAACAGCAATATATTGCGACTTTGTAATTTAATTGAAGAATTAAAGAAGTGACAGGAAATTTTCAAATAGGGCTGTTTTAACTAAAGCTGTCTTCTATGCTTATGATGCCCATGTCACTCATTAACTAAAGGCCAACTTTTGAAATCTGATATAATCTGAAAGCAAAAAGTACTTGAAGTATGGCTTTGTCAACAAGGGCAAAGTCACGAGCCAAGCTGCTCAATCGAAATTTCTTATTTGCTCTGTGCTCAGACACTCAGCTGATTGACCCATTCAGTGATAGAGATGTCCCATTTCTTTTATGTGAAGCCAAGCTCTGCTTTTCTCAAAGTGAGAAAACAGTGCTTTTACCTACCCTCATTCCTCCCATAAGAATGTGACTATAAAACTCTGTGATAGAAGGGCAGGGGCAATGGAAGGACTCTAGCTTGCCTGGTCATGGCAAACACAGGCCTGAGCATGCAAACACTTGCCTGGTCATGCAAATATGCTGTTGAAAAGTTTTGTCTTTTTTCTTTTTCCTCATTTCCTTTGCTTTTCTAAACTTTTAGATTACATTTCTAAGTGCAATTATTCCCTTATTTGGTCATTTCCTACTTTTGAGGTTGACCACCAATGTCTAGCTATCTACATATTCAAGTCCAGCAATTAAAAGCTCTCTTTTGGTTGCCCCAATGAACATGTCCAATCAAAATTAACCATCCCATGTTAATACAGAGGTTTCTCTTTTCTCTTTATAAACTTCTATTTGCCTATGAGCCATGTCTCTTTCTTCTCTATCTAGAAGCAGTCCTTTCTTCCCTGAAACAAATATCCTCCTCCCATTCTTTTCCTTGCCCCTTCTCTTTTCTCCCTCATCCTATAATTTTATGTTTGATGGTGCATTTTAGAGACTATGTGTATGCTCTATAAAGTCTAAATGAAGAAGGAATGGGTTAGTTGTTGTTACTAATTTGTCTTCTCAATATAACACTCACATCATGTTAATTCAACAAACTAAGAAACCTAATGAAGAAACAAGTAAAATTTAATGTGCTAGGAATAAAAAGCCAAATAAAAAGAAAGTAGATTAGATTATAAATCATCATGTTTATTATAGAGGAATAGACATTGGTGTATAAAATGTTTAAAAGCTATGATCAGTTTTTCATTATAATATTCACTTGTGTGTAAAATAAATGGAAGTTAACTCCCCGAGTCCTCCATTATTTACACATCATGATTATGGCATCCAGCAACATAACTATCTTGTTTTCCTTTATTAGGGCTATTGTGACTGTTCTTCCTTTGTTAATATAGATGTTATATAAGAGTTGTTTCTTTATAATCATAAATATTGTTTCTTTACTTAGGAGAATTCAATAAGGTATGATTCACTATTTATTATAAAGTCACTATATGTGCTGTGTCAATTAAAGGCAATTTATGTTCAGAAATTTATGTACCCATCCTGGAATAATGAATGAAGGTAATTACATTGTGCATCAATTTCAATGCAACACAAGATGGACTCTGTAAGTCTGTGCTGTAAGGAACCTCAGTGGGAAATGCCATTATTTTCCTGGACCAAGATCTTTTTTATTATCATGGTACTCGTGCAGGTAAGTAGCCACTGTGTCTAAAAAGAACCTTGCAGAAATTTTGCTCATTAGGTATTAAAAGTTAATCTATATCTTGACTTCCTATCAACTGATGATTAGGTGGTATCCTGAAATTGCTATTTAATTGGCATGGGAAATGACCTGTGTAGTGTGGGAGGTATCTTGAAATCGACCCCCAAATGATTCTAATTTGCAGCAAAAATATGCTTCTTAGAGGACTAAGATGTAGTTTACTGATAGTGCTCTTGCCTGGCCTGAGCAACGCTCAGGGTTAACCCTCAGCATTGAAAACAGAAAACAAAAGAAGAATTAATATAAGCACATTCTAAATACTACAAGATATAAAATAAAAGCTAGACATTCAATGCTAACATAATATCCAGTGATTAATTCACTAACTAAACATGAAAATATTTGTAATGGCTAATCAAGGAGTGTTCCTCACTCATGTGCTTCTGCATCACCCAGGAGCATGTGAGAAACACAAAGTCAGTCTCATCTAAAGCTAGAAAAGTAGTTCTCTAGCATATTCTAATATTCCTTCAAATTTATAAGTAAATATTATTATAGCATTTCAATTCTATGTTGTTTTATGTCTTCATTTTTGGTTTATCCTTCCTCCTTTCTCTCTAGCCTGCTTGTCTTTTGCTAGTAAGTGGACATCATGTATCACTGAAATGGGTGGCTAGTACATTTCTTCTTAAAATAACCGATCATTTATTTTGAAGTCCCTAAATTGAAAGTTCTTTATGGAAATTACCTGTCTACATGTACGTTCTGAGTTAAGTATGGAAAATGATTATAAATATGAAAAAATTTATTATATTTTAATGTTTTTAATTTTTTTCTCATTTTTTATTATGGAGTCCATTTTATGCTGTTCAACTACTCCTGAACCTGAGGCCTGTCCTGGAATGGTCTACATACCCATTGTTACTCAGTTAGAAACTGATTTTCCTTCTCCTTGAAAGTATATGTGACAGTTTAGTAGCTAGCCTTTATCCTAGTGTCTAGGTTTTCATTCATTCATTCATTCATTCATTCATTCATTTCATTTCATTCATTTTCTAATAATATAACAAGATAAACTATTATAAGATAAAACAAAAATTATCTCAAGGCTAAGTCGGTCTACAGAGTGAGTTCCAGGACAGCCAACCATGGCTACAGAGAGAAACCCTGTCTTGAAGAAACAAAACAAACAAACAAACAAACAAACAAACCAAAAATTATCATAAGACAAATCAACTGAAAGAAAAGAGTCCAAATGAAGGCACAAAAATCAGAGACCCCATCATTTGCATATTCAGAAATTCCAGAAATATGGATGTATTTGTATTTTTTACATGCAGAGACACAGTTACTTGAGCACCATTTTTTGAAGATGGTTTCTTTTTCCCATTATAAGGTTTTGGCTTCTAGTTTTGGTGGTCATGCTGGTAAAGTTTGTTAAAAGAGGAAGAGGCAAGAAGTTCATTAGTTCAAAGCCAGTGTGGCCTACATCTTTTCTTTTGTTTTGAACCTCCAACAGAGGTGATCTCAAGTGACTCATGGTTAAGCTGGGAAGAATACTTTGGCATGTTCAGTTATTCTTTTAGGGCAATAAGAACACTTGCACCTGAGTGGATCATTTTATCTCTTAAGTTAATTCACTTGTAGTGTATTCTTATGGCTTAATTCAGACCTCAGCATCAGTTGTTGTAGCTCTTGGGGTATTCCAAAGTTTACTTATAGGTAAGAACACAATCTCACATCTACTGAACAAGATCATATGCTTTTTTAAGACCAATGACCAGTACTTAGACAGATGTTATGAACACTAGAACCCAAAAAGAATGCTGACTAATAATAGTTTTTAAATAAATCTATGTGATTTTGAACTCATCTCTTTTATACTGAGTCAGTATTGTCATAAATTGTAGTCTCTATACATGTTGGCATTTCATGTTCTCCAATCATATCCCCTGACTTAGTACTAGGACTATGTTCTATAATATAAACTTAAAGGAACAGCGTATAACACACTAGCCTGATAGTCTACAGTAGCAAACATAATGTATCATCAAGAAGAAATATGTTGGAAATTCCCAAACATGTGGAATTGTTCACACATATTGTGATATTTTTATGACAGTTACTTAATGGCTAGTTGTTTTTTAAATTAACATAGTGATAGTGGAAGCTATTTTCTTCAATTCAAATTTATAAAATATGAAAGAAGACACGAGGGCCACTTAGAAGTGAAAGTGAAATTTTGACCCCTAGATTGAGCAGTCATAGATATGGATACAAGTTAAACTCCTTCACTAGCAAACCTTTTTCATGCAACTGTATGAAAGTTTCATGAACTGTATGAAGGTCATTCTTCATTCCTAAACTCCTTACTATTTAAATTAAGGTTGATTTTCTGGTCATCCTCTGATATATAGAGAGTAAAGGCAAGCATTTCATGTTCATACTCCTAGACCCTTTACCTGAATTGTACTATTCTATTTTTTGATTTCCAGTCATTGTTCTTTACTCTCTCTCTTCACTGCTGTTTGGCTAATGGTAACTTAGAAGCTGGATATGGACTTTTGATTTTATCAGTTTACCTATATCAGCTTTGTTCAGGGAAACTCCCCAAATATTGAGGCAACTTCCTGCTCATCTTCCTGCTCATCAGGAGGAATAGGTTCAAGTTTGAACCCTACAATGTTGTCTTCTTTTTATGTCTAAATTTAATTGGTAAAGCTCACAAAATAAAGCCATGGGACTTGACCTGGAATGTATCCTTCTTTAAATAGATGTTAACTGGGAGATTTAGATTGCATTCCCTGTCTAGCAACTGTGAAATACACCGAGAATAACTACTTTTTTTTTCCAGAGCCAATTTAGGTTTCCTGACAAAGATAAAAACATTCATAATAAAAAAAGGAGCATGAGTTCTGGCTGTACAAAATCTTACTGTGATTAAAGAAATAATAACTACAATTTTTTGTGACTTGTCATCATGATAAATATTTATTTCAAGATGAGAACTATTTCTGTTCTTTGCAAATAGAAATTCTTTTAAAAAAATTCTTAGGATCCTATGTAATTATCATATCTTATTTGTCCAAGATAAAGCCTTGATTTATGTAGAAGCTTTTCTAATCAATTGAAAACCTGTTGTGTAGCTATTTCTTTGTTGAGGTGGGGGAAGTTCATTTAGACTCAGAAAATTCTAAAGGGAAAGTTTCATTATTCAGAAAGTGGACCTCATATGTCTCACAAAATTTCTGTAATTGGCCAGTTTCCCAAGGTTTCTTTTCCTCCAAGGTTACCAGACCATTAAGTACTACTGAGTAGACTCTGAGTGCAAACCCACCTAGAAAAGACATTGAACTGACAAGCTGTGTATAAGTCACCCAGTAAGTTCCAGGCTCTAGCTTTGTAAGCTGCCACTCATGCTGTACGGTGGGCTTTGGGTGATAACCTTTAATTCATTTCTGCTCATCTATATTCCTATAAGTAACCTCAATAAACTCATGGTTGACTAACTCGAACATAGCTTATATTATTATTTTGTTATGTTGTCGGTTCCTTATTTGGAGTGAATAGATGTGCATGTCAAATTTCCCCACAAAAGTTTTACACAAAGATTCTAATTACCTCAGAACTAATTTCTATTTCTTGAAAGTTAGGTCTGAAGCTACAGTAGAAAATAAAATTCGTATTACAATAATATTAGGCATGTTACTTCCAAAGGATGCAGGTATCTTAGGGACGTGTGCTTTGGTCCAGAATGAAGGAAATAAGTTGCAAACACAATTCACTAAGTTCTTCTGGACTAGATTGAGAATAATTTTATGTAATTAACAGTCAAGTTAATGTTTGTAGCTATAGACATAAATATTCACACACCTGACAATAATCCTCTTTAAATAAACCTTAATACTTAACTAAGCTCCCTTTTACCACTTGATGCATATTTAAGCACTTGGCTATATTATGTTTTGTCTTTGTAGTTGATTGTCAACTTATGTTAACATTCTTCTCTTTCCATATGGAATTTAACCATAGAATGGTTACATAAGAAAACCTAATAGAACTAGTGTTTGACTCAGAGTTTCTGACAACAAAGATTAGATTCTTAAGCACCATGTGGTTTTGAATATCAAGAAGAGGTTAAGATTCTTCAAATATGGCATATGAGTGAAGAGCTCACTTGAAAAAAAAATGTGATATTGAACTATTTTAATTGTTTGTTCCAAATCTTAATGACCACCTGTACTGATCCCAGTGACTCCAAACTTTCCTAAGTTTAATATAGCATTTCTTATTATATCATGCCATGATGTTGGGCAACTTAAGAGACATCTATTTATGCTTATTTCATTTTTAAGTTTTTGGAATATCATCCATCAGCAGTAAAGTCATCAAGGGTTCCTACTAAGTGACCCTGATCAAATATTGACAAGACTATTTGATGAAGTGATTAGCATCCCATGAATTGGAACAGTTTTTTTTTTTAATTCTATACAAATTATCTGGGAACTTCTTTTTATCAAAAGGATTTCCCAGTAACCATTATACTTCAAGACACTAAATATCTGACTTCTGCCCCAATCCTTTCCAGTTACTATCCTGGTTTGACAGTAAAAACATACTGTTATCAGTCAATGAGTGGGTATGGCCTCTTTGGTTTGCTCTTGCAAGCCTCCTATATTTAACCCTCATTACTGAATAATTTCCTGTGTTTGTTTCTCTCATTTCCTTGTATAGGAATGTGGAACTTCTATAAAACCTTTTTAATTCCAGTGTAACTTTATCCAGAAAATCTTCTCCACTACAGCTACAGTTCATATTTTATATTGTTGAGTTGATATTTCATCACATAGCTAGGACATGAAACAAACAGACAAACAAACAACACCCCCAAAAATCAACAAAGAAAACCCAGTCTTTTCTGAAGTTATCTTTGATATGCAAACAGTGAAGAGCAGATTCCTGAGAACCATGACTGGATGACTGGATTCATGAATTCTTGAGTTGACTATTGCACAAATAACTGCTTGTTCCCTCTGGTTTAATTTCCACATGAAATATCCAACCACGTTTTGAGGTTTGGTATGTTGCTATGTATTGTAATGCTAAATTCTATATGTGAAGGTCTAGGTCTAGGAGTGACTTCTCCTGTTTACAAGTTTTTGTTGGGCAAACATTGATTCTTGGTTTAAAGCTATTAGTTAAATAAAATTGGCTACAGCTTGTTTCTGGAGGGATTAGAGGTAGGTGGGTTTGAAGGAGAAAGAATAGGGAGGAGAAAGCTGCCTTGAGGGGGGCAAGACCATAAGCACATGTCCAGAAGAAATAGTCAATATCCTGGGTATACCTCAGGGGTGGTAGCCAGGCCAGCAGTTAGAAGAGTAGATTAGGAATTACCCCCAGTAGCTGTCAAAGCCAAGTAAAATAACCATAGTCAGAGTCTCTTTTGTAAGGTAGTGAGGGGTAAGCTTAAATTGCTTGTGTTACAAACATCAAGACCTAGAAATCACTGTCCTCCTCCTTTTTTCCCCTTCTTTTTCTTTTTCTTTTTTCTTTTTTTGTTTTGCTTTTCGAGACAGGATTTCTCTGTGTAGCCCTGGCTGTCCTGGAACTCACTCTGTAGACCAGGCTGGCCTTGAACTCAGAATCCACCTGCCTCTGTCTCCCAAGTGCTGGGATTAAAAGAGTGTTGTTACCTCTGCCTGGCTGTCCTCCTCTTATTAACATGGAAGTATTAACCCTTAGCACAGTTTCTCTAGCAGCATTTTCTTCTGACTACACATGTCAAGTAATTAATCATTACTATATATTAGTTTGAAGTTACCTGTTTCCTCATTTTATTTAATACAGTCCATGCATCTTCTAACAACTGATAAGCATTAGCATATAGGGTGAGCACACTCTGCCATCCTTTGCTAACTCAGATTGATGACACGGGTTTGGCGGCCTGCATTGTTCTTTGCAAGGGGTTTCTTTACTCCTGGGCTGATATCTGTGTTAGATGCTGCATATACATCATATTCTTCTTCCAGCTACATCTACAACTGTCAGCAAGGAGATGGCAATGGCCATGGTACAACCTCCTTCCATTTACCAGGGGTTAAAATTAAAGACTTGTATATCACAAGATTTCTCTTACACAGTTATGCAATATTTTATATTTAAAGCAATCAACAGCATCAACTCACAAATACATAAAACTACGTAATAAGACTATTGAACCATTAAATAATTTATATTAGTTGAATTTAGGGAAAGAATAAACATAATAGAGAACGTTAGTGCTAAACCAGAGACAGAGACCTGAAGCTTAGGCTTAGAGGAAAAATTCTGTTAGTTATTTCTACCACTTCTTATTTGTTTCCTTTTATTTCTCAGGAGTCAAAGTTAATGACTCACCAGAAATAATCTCACATTATATATTTAAAGTGTCCAAAAGAAGTTATATCCTTCTCTATCTGATTGAAGGAAATGGTGTGGGGAGCAAGTCAAAAGACAAGACTATAAAAAGATTTCCATTTCGTTTAGTGAATCATACTATAATTATTTTTCCAGTTTCCCTTAAATGAATAGAACTAGCTTTCTCACTGTGTAAGTGGCCCTAAAACATTCAATGTGCTGAAGTTTGGCTTTTCCTGTTCTTTAGTATCACAGACACAACCAATGGTAATGAAGGGAAGGTTTTGTCTGAATCCTTCAACTGTTTATTAGAACTGAAGAAGATTTCAGTAGTATTACATATCTGTTTTTAATACAAGATCAAATAAGAAAGTTGATTTTGTGATCTGTCAGGAGCATATAATCTGCTGCTGATTCAGCTCTAGTGAGATAATTTAAACAGATTTGTTCATTTCAACATATTTCTAAATATTAGGTTCATAATCAAACTGATAAAAACATACATGTATTATGTCAAATATTCCCTGAAGGAAAGGCTTCAATACACATAGCAATTCCAAATGAAATGACCGTTACTTATATGAATAGATGCATTTTTTAATTCTGCAGAAATTTAGTACAAACTGTTCATTTTATGATTAATAAATTCACAATACTGTAATAGTTTAAGTTGCAGGTCACAGATATTCAAGTCTTTTATTATTTACTCTAACATTTTTTTTTATAACATGTAAGAAAAGACTGTTGAATTTGGCTACATTCAGAAAGCTGACCATTGACTTTCGTCATGTTCAGAACTTTGAAATTATCAGAGAAGGACTGCATCATCCAAGTAAATTATTAAGAGTGCAGTCAGGCATTCCTGTAATCTCACAATAGATACATCATTCTGAGAAATAAGAGAAGACAAGATTAAGAAATGAAAAATTTCTATAGGTAATGATAGATCTCAGAGATTAGAATTTGCCCCTCTATGAGTTAAAGACTATATTATCCAATGATACACATAGATCTCTAGTCAAGTATATTTACTAAAACTGACAGGATTAATTACCAACATATTGATTTTAAGCACCACAGCTTAATTACAAAGCCAGGATTACCTAATTATAAATAAAACCCAGGCCAAGATAGAAGGACCAGAGAAAGACTGAGAATGTAACAACTTTATTCCAAGCAATCAGATGCTTTATATCCTTATCAAAAACAAAATATAATGGTGCTTGCCTGAACTAATACAATGGTAATTCCTAGAATACAATAATATTTGCAAGCTATATAAGCTACACAATATTAATGTCTAAGACCCACTGTCTTGACAAGACTCTATGTGCTTCGCTGACTTCTAAAGAACAAAGAGCAATAAAAGACAGGCTGAATGCTTCACTGGTTGAGGGTGTGTTTCTGTGTCTCAAGAACTTAAAGGCACACAACTCCCCAGGTGACAAGGATTCTAACCTGAAAAAAATCTATGACACATGCCTATCAAGGCAGCAAGATCAGGCCAATTCTATAATTCCCTACAATTAACGTAGAAAAGAGCATTGTTCTAACAATGTAAGACAAGATAAGATGGCTTCTAATAGCCCAATTTTATTCAGATTTGAAATGCAATTAACTTTATGGCCACAATTTCTTTCAGTCACAATGGAAACAGGCAAAAGGTGAAAGTTCCAAATACATGAAAATAAGAACACACACACATACACACACACACACACAAACACACACACACATACACACACACACACACACAAATATTAAATATGTATTACTATGTGGAAAAGCCAATAAGAAAGAGCTAAATGCTGTGTCATTCTAGGTAGATAATATTATTCTGGAAAAGAAAGAAAAGACAGGGACAGAAAACATCAGTGGTTGCCAGAAGTTGGCTGGGAAGACGTGAAGAGGCAGAACAACAAGGATTCTTGCAACCATGAAGCTATTCTGCAGGACACTATAGAGGTGGAAACATTCCCTTAGACTTCTGCATACTCAGACGGAACCCCATTACAAACTCTGGATATTGTTTGATATTGTGTTCCAATTTAGATCCGTTGACTGTAAGAATTATATTATTTTACCACAAAACATTGGTAGTGGCAGAGCCTGTGTGGAGTCAAAAGATACGAAGAAACTGTCTATTTCTAAGAAACTAGTGTTACTGAGGATATATACACTTAAAAATGGAATATTTTTAACAGAAAAATATGTAGCCAGTTTGCATTGATATATCTAGATAGCATAAACATATTTATATTAATCATATATACTCAAGTATAATTATCTGGTGCAAAGAATGATCAAATACCCTATCAACTCTCTTTAGGATTAGAAACTAAATTATAAGAACTGAGATATTCGTTATAGTTTATGCACTTTCAATTTTTTAAGTTTATAATATCACTGCACCATTTCTGTCTTCCCTTTCTCCTGCCAAGACCTGCCATACAACCATCTTTGCTTCCTCTCAATTTTATGGCCTATTTTCCTTACCTGTTGTTATATCCACATATGTATGTATTTGCCTACATATTCCTAAATGTAACCTGCTCAGTCTATATAATTCTATTTGTTATTCACATTTTTTAGGAATGACTATGTGAAATTGGATAATTAATTGTACATTTTGTATAAGTAATAATATCAAAGATAAACAAATACTATTACTTTTGTTAACATGGATGCAATCAATGGCTTGAGTCTATTTGTTTTACCATGGATGGGATGAATTCTAAACATGTAAGGTTCTAACTTAAAAACAATGATGAAAACTTAGAAATAACAAAGAGTTATTGATAACATGTAGATACCTTTACTATTTTTCCTAGCATATGTTGCTGTATCCTGGCAACCGGAGACTATGCAGTAATAACTGTAATAATACAGGTTTGGCATTTCTCTTTGTTTTAGTGGCTGGATGAGACTGTTGATCTCAGGGAACACATCAAAGCAAATCAGTTTGCTTGGGGAGCTAAAGACCCTTATGCTGTAATGTCTTACATTGTACATGGACACATCACAAAGCAATGATGGACCTTCAAGGCCCTGTTGTAATTCCATACTAATTTTGTTTATCCCTTTTTTCTTTGTCCACATTCACTGTTGATTTCCAAATCCTTGCCTGTTTACAGAGAGTGACCTCTGTTATGAAACTCTGACTTAGGAATGTCAAACATAATGAAAAAGGGGAGTGATCCTGGTGATGCTGGTCAGTGCAGTTCCCAAGGGCCTCCGCCTCACAGCATGCACAGGTTTTGCAAAGTCATCAACAAAATATGGAAATGAATACAGTTTCTTGGTCCTTGTCGATGGCTAAGTTTTGTTTCAGTTTTCCATTTATTCACCCAATTGAGATTATTTTATATAACTATAATTACAAACACTTAGAGAGGATTTACTGCATACCTGTTTGACAAATGACTCAGGTCAAAAAAGGCCAATTTTAACCTCTAAAACTTCTAGAAAAGCAGTGAGCAAATAAAGAGAACTTTTTTATAAATATTTTGAAACTGTTGATATACTATGAAATTTGCAAAAAATAGATATTATATAAAACTTTTGTCAAATTTCCCAAATAGTCTTGTATTATAGTTAGTTGCATATTGTCACAAAATGATAGGAAATTAATATTTACATTAAGTGTGGTAATTAATATTTTTTAAATTTTGTATGTGAATGTATATATGTGATATGCATGTGTATAAGTAGGACGTGTGTTTGTGCACATACTTATGAAGGTTGAGGTGACTATCTGCTCTTTCCATCACTAGCTAGCGATACACTATTTCCACATGCTCTCCTAACTCCAGACAGACTGAGAAAACAGATGACCTGCACTGCATGAAGTGCTGTGAACTACAACTCCGCTACTCATGAACTGAGCAGGAACCTCAAGAGAAGAGCCACCTTCCTAGCCTTTCTTTTTCTTTTGTACCAACTTTATTATTTCAACATAAGACAAAATGAATAAAATGCTTTGGTTTCAACTTTGCATAGAGAAGAGGAGATAAGGTATGTTTGATTAAAACAAAGTAAAAGCAAAATGAAAAGTTTGATGGAAAGAATTTTGATGCTATGGTGTTAAATTCATGCATAAAATGCTCTTGCTAGTATAAAACAATAAGAAAATAACTCAGGGTGATATTTTTAGGTAGAAAGCATATATATATGTATACTTTATATATGTATATAAACATATATATGTTACTTTATATATGTATATATGTATATATGTATATATAGGTAAAATGTATATATGTAAATTTTTTACACACACACACACACACATATATATATATATATATATATATATATGTAAAAAAGAGTCTAACATTTGCCTATGCCCACATGTTAATACTCTAGCATCTGCTTCTGTGGATATGTCGATTTCACAGGCTCTAACATCTGCTTCTTCACATGTCAGATTCTCATATTCTAACATCTGCTTCTGTGGATGTGTCAATTTCACAGGCTCCCTTATCGGCTTGTATGAGTTTTGGGGCTTTCAACTACATGAGTGTCATACCATTGAATTGCATATTAAGTGAATGAGAATAAGTTTTCTTTAAAGATAAGAAAATTCTAGATGAAAGAGAATGTCTTCCCTTCTTATGTAATCAACATAATTTTATTACAACTAGGTCTCTTGGCCAGAATGATTTGCCTCTAACATGTATACTGTTTCCTCTATACAACAGTGCCTTTCAATTTGATTCAAACATGGCTGGTGTTAAAGAAAAATAATTAATTTGTTTTTCCTAGAATTCTTTAAATATTCACATAATGAATTGTTCTGGGTGATTTTGAGGACTACAAATGAAGGCAATGAAGATCTCTCTCTAATCTTCTCATATAATAGGAAAATTGCAAGCTTTCTTTGATTTTTCCAGTAGTGCTATTTCTCAAAATGTTATACACATCTCATTTTCACTCACCCCCTATTCATGCTTTCAATATATATGATAGCACTACTGATATACTGTAATCAAATTTTAGAGATGTTGAGTGTCATAGTAAGCTTCCAAACCCATTTTGTTTAATACCATCAAATCCAAATTCATTTGTGGCAGATTTGGGATAGACTGGAGAGATGCTCATGAGAAGCACTACATTTCAGTTATTCAGGGATTAGCCATCTGCATTTACGGTGTTATCCCATACACATCATTTCAAAGGATGCTCATGAATCATAATAAAGGAAGACAAAGTAAAGGCATTTGTGCAGTCCATTTTCATTTATCACACTACATCAATTATTACAATGCAGCTGCAAAGTCAAAATGGTTATGTATTAAAAGAGTCAGTGAATACAAAAGATTCTTTCTGGTATGAGTGCTTTTGCCTGGTGTTAATTATGATATTTGATTAATAGACAAAAATTAGCTTCTAGAATTTATGTAGACTGTAGAAATTTTTAGATTCTCCTCTGTAAAATATCCATATATATCATAAACCCACTTGTGCTTCAGAGAGAAAGAGACATGATAGAGCATAGACTGGTAGATAGATATATAGATAGATGATAAATATATAGAGATAGATGATATATAGATAGATGATAGATAATTAGATATAGATAGATAAAGAGATTGCTGATAGATACTAGGTAGATTATAGATAATAAACAATATATGTTAAAGAAAGGAGTAATAAGTAGATGACAAAAATAAATACATATAGATAAAACATAGATGATAAGTAGATCTTCATACAGGCAAAACAAATATGATCATTGTTATCTTTGTAAATTAATAATTAGTGGAAAATAACTCAATCAAACCATTTTATGAAATGAGTATACTTTTAAACACATGGTGTATATTATGAGGAAAATATTGGATGTTGTGCAATAGGTGATCACTTAGGGGTCCTGGTGTGTAAGTGATATGGAGGAAATGGAAACTAGCTAGGGCAGTAGGAAAAGGGTATCAGAGCAGAAGTCCCAAGACTCACTACCAATAGGAATGAATTGGGTGCCTTCAATTACTACTTTTGATGAAACCACAGACCTTAAATTAGCAATTGTATAACCAAGCTCTTCTATAGGATAAAGAGAGAAGAAACTTTTATTAAATAGGCATCTCTATGGTTCCTCTACTAACACTGCCCACTTCTATTTATTCCTACATAAGTTTCCTTACCCTTTTGGTAGAAATGGAATGAAGTGCTTATATTATTCTATTTGTATTCCATTGTGAAGCAGTGCTAGCAACTCATTTGTGTACCATGTGGTATTTTTAACAACAAAGAAGCAAAGGGAAGCACTAGAGTCTGTACAATGATCTGGCAGCAGTTAATGCTAAAATGACACAGGCAGGGAGAGCAAATATAACTATGACGCATATAAATAATTAGACGTTGGGTAATAGCTGATGTCAGGGGCCATGAGTAATTGATAAGTGACTTGAAGATTTTAATTTTGGTTTGGTTAGAGAAACGTTAAAATCTGGATTATTCATACAATTGTAAATCTGATTACAGGTATCTATAAGCAGAACAGTATATGAAACTTGAATTCTAAATCAGAAATACAGAAAAGTAATTTTCTATCAGAATTAGGAAGTTCAACAGTTGAAATTGCCAAGTACAATAATGACATGTAATTAAGACTGAACATCAATTAGATAAATAAACATTTTAGTGACATATGATACATGAATAGAATGGAATTAGTGGAATTAATTTGATTTTTTCTAGAAACTGGTTCACATTGTGCTTTTATTATAGCAACTTGCATAGTCAAAACACTTCTAAATATATTTTCTTTTCTTTGTTGATTTTGGTTTGTTCAAAATATTTTTCTTTAAAATAACTTAGAACATACTGAAATACTTTAACTGCCAGGATAACTATGGCCCAAATACCAAGAAATATATTTAAATTTTTCATAAAACAATCAATGTATTATTTCCCATTTAGAAAGTATAACACCAAACATAAACAATTGGAAAATTATTTTATCACCTATTTTCTATCAACCAAAGGCTTTGGGAAGTAAACTTTTCCACAATGAATAACTATCAGTTTGTGTCATGGTATATCTCAATTGCTTTTGTGATGACAACTAAATATGCCTTCCTTGGTTAGGCCACGTATCAAGAACTTCATTCACTACACTTCCGAAAATATATTATTGGGTCTGTACATAAAGTACAAACAAACAAAAGGGAAAACCCAGGGAAGCCACATAAACAGCAATGTCCTATAGTTTATATCACCACATGAGTCAGTATGTTATTTATTCCTCCAAATTTGTGTTTTGTCCTGTGCAGATGGGTAGCCTTTTCTCAGATCTCTCCAGTAATCACTCTTGGTTTCAATCAACACGTTTTTATGTTCATATTTATTATGAGAGGAAAAGAGTTATTTTTTTCCTAACTAATAGAAGTATTATGTTTTGTTCTATAAGGACCAAATTAAGAAACCAGCATGGTGTTAGACTTCAATAGACTGTGTGGTTCAACCTTCATTTATCAGGAGTAATCAGGTCATCTTGAGCTTAGAAAAGGTGTGTAATCAGGTTTATACAGTAAATAGTATGTGGACAAATGTGAATAATGCAAACATGTGCCAGGAGATGGTGGCTCATATTTATAACTCTAGCACACTAGAGGCAGAGGCAGGTGGATCTCTTTGATTTTGAGGCCATTCTAGACTACAAAGTGAGTTCTGTCTCAAGAAAATCAAAACTAAAAACTGGAAAAGGAAAAAAAGAGAATGAAACATGTTATCTAATAGTTTGGCATATGGCATATTAAATATATTATTGCTAAAATACTGCGCACACTGTAAACATAATTTAATTTTAAAGCTTAAAATTCAGTAATTAACTTTCACTCTTCTTTTTAGTTTCTGGGTTTACAGTTTGTTTAGGTTCCTGGGTGAATGGTAATATCATAATACCCAGAGTGTTTGCTGACTTTGTTAATAAAAAGAATTAAAAGAAATAAAAGAAACAAGAAAACATTACATGTTGGAAAATAAGTCTACCAAAACTTTACAGTGAAAAATGTTCTTAGATGCCCCTTGAAATTAATTTTATCTAACCTTGAATATATAGGATGTTTGTTAAATTTTTTAATGTTTTATGTATATTTACATACTGTAAGTATGGCTGAAATAATTTTTCATTGGTCTTTAAAAGAAAATAAATTAAATCTACTAAAATTGTAGTTTGATCATACCGATGATTCTGTTCTAAAATAGTAACAAACATCTTTCAAGAGGAAAAATTTTCAGAGAAGCAGCATTTTTTGTAGTCCAGTTACTTATACATTATACAACTTCTCTGTGTTTCCTAAAAGTATGAGCATGGAAAGAATTTCAATTACCCATTTCTATGAAGTCTTTTTTCATTATATGAAGGAAGAAATAAAACACTGTGAAAGGGCTGAGCCAGACTGACACCATGGCGGGCTGTATGATATCAGTTCATTAGACAAGGCCTACGTTTCTATTTCCCAGAACTGGACAAGTCTTGGCAAGTCAGTTTACTGAAGAAAACACACACACACGTGCACACACTCACACACACACACACACACACACACACACACACACACACACACACACACATTCATGGGCAACCAATTAAGGGCTGCTTCACCATCTGGCTTGAGGTAAAAACAAACCAAAACAAACAAAACAGATCTAGATGAGTCAGTATCTGTTTCTAGGCTCCCTTAGCCAATCCCAGAGACACACAGACCCCTAGAAATAGAGACAACCAGTCAAGATGAAGGTCACTTATTCCTCCCTGGATTTTCTCCTTAAAGGCTTTAAATTGAACCTGTGAAGTTCATACCTTGGTTTCCATCCTGGTAAATAGTAGACCCCTGCAGGCCATATTTCTGCAGAACACACACTATTTGCTTCTGAATACAACTGGAGTCTGCGGTATCATTTTTCAACAAATTTTGGATCTCTACTATTTTTCATATTTTGAGCCATCTACCATTTATGAGGCACAC
The DNA here is from genome assembly GCF_008632895.1 of Mastomys coucha. Taxonomy (NCBI): domain Eukaryota; kingdom Metazoa; phylum Chordata; class Mammalia; order Rodentia; family Muridae; genus Mastomys; species Mastomys coucha. Next base: position 3,727,011 of record NW_022196905.1, read on the forward strand.
ATATATATTCAAGAAAAATGTGTAAAAGATAAGGCATTCAATAAAGCATGACTCATAACCAGAAAGGAATGGAAAAACCTACAGCAAATCATTTAAAGAAAGCAAATGATGGCTCTTTCAGAGCTAGTGAGAAGTGTAGGGGTACTCTTATAGCAGTTAGAAGGCAATAAAACAGTAAAACAGAAGTCTATTGAGGCTAAAATGACACCTGCAAGGAATAATTTCTGCTTTTTATAAGCCAAGGCAGTTTTAAAGTAACCTCAGCCTTCAGGGATGTGGCCTGTCCTAGTTTGCTTCTCTGTGGTGGTGATGAAACACTAACCAAAAGCAACTTGTGAAGAAGAGGGCTTGCTTGGCTTAGATTAACAACTTAGTCATCGGAAGTCAATGCATGAACTCACATAGGAACATGGAGGCAGGAACTAAAACAAAGACCATGGAAGACTGCTACTTACTAGCTCAATCCCAATAGCAGTCTCAGTCGGTTTTCATATGCAGCCAGGGATTATCTGTCCTGCGGTGGAACTATACACAATAGGTTAGACTCTCTCACATCAACTATAAGTGAAGAAAATGCCTCCTAGACTTTCCCATAGATCAATCTGATAGAATCAGTTCCTCAAATTGAGGATCCCTCTTCCCAAATTAGGCTAGTTTCTGTCACATTGACAAAAAGCTAACCAATATAGGTAGACTGTGGCACAGAGAAATAGGGCACCGAATATTGGTAGAAGAACATGAGCCACTAAAACAATATAACAAAGTCTGTACTTTTCTGGTGTTGCAATTGCTCTACATCCATTTCAAAATTAATTAAATGTAAAATTTAGAAATAATGTAAAGAATACAAGAAGAAAGAGAAAATGATTTATAAACATAAAGCCCTCATTCTTGAACCTTAATCATACTTATAATCAGCATAATTCATACTGTGTAAAGGAGAAGCTTTTATTATGTGAGCAGTTCAGATGCAGTCAATGTGTGGGATACTGTGCTCTTTGGGTGTGAATAAGACAAATGTCTTATTCCTTCCATGCATGGGTATAACTAACAAGAAAGATCTTAAGGTAAACTATCCATTTCTTTGATATTTTGAAATGGTTGTATTATTTCAAAACAGCCAATTTCATTATGAGTTTATGTTCTCAATATGAATGTGAAAATAGAAATAAATATATGGGAAGCAATGTTGAGTATTTGTACTAAAGGAATATAAACACTCCAAATGTTTTATCAGTATGAGCATGTTTCTGTCAATCACAATAAATTCATTCAGCAGGAAAGCTTACAAACTGATATAGTGATGACAGTCTTGCATTTCATTCAGTGTTCTTCCCATGTGTATATTTTTCTTATTTCTATTATTTGATATTGGGTTCAAAGGTGACACAGAATGTGAGTGGAAATTGAGCTCAACTTTTAGGAATCAGATCTTTAGTTAGACCACATGTATCACCAAGAATAGAACCAGTGTTCCTAGGTGTGGAGAAATACACCCTAACCTTGGAAGACTGGTATATGTGTATTTTCAAAATGAGCTTTAAATTGAATGGCATTATTTAAAACATACAACACACAAACACACATCCCCCCTGCCCCTACACACTGTATGAGATACAGCATCTAGAACACCTCCCAGTGCTGAAAAGTGATGTTTACTTGTTTGGTTCACATGATGCTAAAATAAATGACATCATACATAAATGTATTTCTCTATAGTCCATTTCCATTATACATGAAAAAAATATTAGCAAGTATATTTGGGGAATATAAAAAGTTACTTTCTCTTTCTAAAGTACTTTGTCATCAAATTGAACACACACACATACCTTTGAATGAGCTCATTTAATCACAAAACAAAGTCTTGTGGTTTGACCACTTGAGATCAGAAAGTGTACTCAGTTCCAGCATTCAGTGTAAAATGCTAAAGGTCTTTGTAGAAAATCTAATTAGGATCTTATAAGGGCTAGAGAAGATACAAGGAATAAAGTAATATGTGGTATAATTTCATATAGTAACAAATGCATTTGAACACTTAGGAAACCTGCCAATTTGTTTCCTGCTTCAAGAATTTCCATTCTGTCTTGAATAATGTTTTTTAAACAAAGAATTCCCTTTTTAAGGTATTTTTACATGCACGTTTTCTCTAAACATCTAGTTTATAAAATATTTTATGCTAAATGTTAGAGACAAATAAGGAAGAAAATATTTCTTCATGATGGTCATAGTTTTGGATGTAGAGTAGTCTGCTCAAAAATATTTTTCAAGTCAGGCACAGTGGTACAACCTTTTAATCCTATCACTCAGGAGGCAGAGGCAGATGGATCTCTGACTTGAGAACAGCTTGGTCTACAGAGTGAGTTGTAGGACAGCCAGGGATACACAAAGATATTCTGCATGAAAAGCAAAGAAACAAACAAGGAATAATAAAATTTGGATTTAATTTTGAATATCTGTGTGAGGGTATGCATATGATTGAAGAGCCTAAAGAGATGAAAAGAAGGTATGAGGTCCCTGGAATTGGAGTTATAGGTAGCTGTAAGCTGCCCAGTTTGGGTCTTCTGCAAGAAAAAAATGGTACATGCTATCTTACCCATTGAGTTGTGTCATCTCTTCAGCCATGTCCATGTTGTTTACAGCTGTTACATTTCTCAGAATAAGAATCTGAAAAGCTCAGTGGACCTCTGTGGGAAGTTAGAGGTATGCAAGAAAAAAAATAATGTTTTATCAATTGACATAAGACAGACTTATACAATTCTGTATCACACATGTACACACATACACACATATTGGGGAGATACTCAATATCTACACAGCGTGGGTAAATGACCATCAACCCATGACTTGCACATATGCTTGAGGAATTCTCTAGGTAATTATGATATACTTCCCAGGTTATCACAGAGAGTAAAATCTTAAGATCAATTCTAAATAAGAAATCTCCTTAGCTCATTTATACAGCTTGTGCAAATAAAAGAACCTATAAAACTTACATCTATGTCTCTGTTGGATAATAAATAATCCTGTAAAGATAAGAATTTCTCCTCAGAGAAGTATCTGCCATGATTCTTTATGTTCAGAAATAATGATACTGACTGCTCACAAAAAAATATGAATTCTAAGTCAGCAAGGGGCAGGGTATCTGTATCTCTGCATATCAAACACAATACCAGACAACTCACCAAGTAAAAGGAGCCAATGCCAACTCTAGTGGTTTGAATAAAATGGCCCCCATAGGCCCATAAGTAGGAGCATTATTAGGAGATGTGGCATTGTTGGAGTAGGTATGGCTTTGTTGGAAGGATTATGTTACTGGGGGTGGGCTTTGAGGTCTCAGATGCTTTATCTGGATTAAGTATGGCACTCTTTCTTCCTGCAGCCTGTCAACCTAGACGTAGAACTCTACAGCACCATGTCTGCAGTCTATCGACATTTTTCCTGCTATAATGGCAATTGACTAAGTCTCCGACCTGTAAGCCATCCCAAATTAAACGTTTTCCTTTCTGGTCATGGTGGTTCTTCACAGAAATAAAAACCCTAAGACAGGAACATATTAGTCGGCATCCTTATTCTCATATTGAAGGTAAAGCAACAGATTAACTTTAAGTTCACCATTTCCAGCAAAGTTAAACAGCACTGGGGTTCACTGTTTCAGAAATTCATAAAGGAAGGGGGAGAGGGAAAAAAGGACCGATAATTATATGGCTGAAACATGACTCAGGGCTGCTGAAACATGACTCAGGGCTGCTGGGTTATCTTCTGTGCATCTGCTGAAGCATATATCTATATCTAATGTTTACCTTATTCTCTCCTCCCTGTTTTCTGGGCATAAAACATCTTTATGCCTGTGTTCAAGGCCACACAGTAATGGTAAGAGAGTGGTGACTTGGAATATTCCCTGGACCCTGACAAATTTGTGGAATCCAGAGCACTCAACTGTAGACTTTTAATTAAAATGGAAATACATTTCTACTTTTAATTTATTGATATTCTATTTTATGTCTGATCTAGAGCCATTACTGTCAGATGTGACCATATATTTACATGCAGGGACAATCTTAAGCAGTTTGGCATTGTGAATATAATAACTATTTTTACAATAATTAATTATCCACCAGAGGTCTTCACATATTTCATATATACTTTTCAAAATATACACATGAATGCATTTGAAAATTATTAAAACAGTAACAAAATATTTGAATTTAGAGATAGAGATAAATCTAAAAAAATAAAATTGAAGAAAGAAAACTATAAAACTTTGCTAAGTACTACTAAAATAGCAATGACAATTCTGACAGTAAAACTTATACTCAATTTTTATAGTTATAGTTGAGTATTAAGAACTTAAATTATTCATATAAGAAGAATTCAACATTATAGCACAATGTTTTTAGACTTGGGAATAAATGCTTCCAACTGATGTTACTTTCCTTCCATATATGACCACAATACAGTTACCTTTCTAACAAAAAGGCCACAATTTTCTTTGAAGAAATTGATACACACATTAACTTGCTGGGACAGAGAAGTCTGAAGACTACAATGAAGACTTTCCAATGAGAGGGGGTGAGATCCTGCAGAGATGAGGGTTTGTTAGCCAGACTCACTTCTAAATAGCTTCTTATACATGTTCAATTTGATGAATTGTACAACCAAAGCTGTTTTACTTTTAACATACATCTGTTACTATTAAACAGTGTTACTATTAAATGTATTATCATTAAATCTAAACAGTACAGAAATGATACATGACAGAATTCATGACACAGAGTGTTAAATGGAATATTCATTATTCTTACTGGAAATTTTCGAGGTCTGCATTCTGTGTCTGTCGTCAGTTCCTTTATCCATAATATCAAACACAGAATTGTAACTCTCATTGTCTAGTGGGACAGGTGACCTGGTTGATTTTTGCCCTTCAAATATGGATGTGGATGTACGGATGTGGATTTTCCAGATAAAACATAAAAGTAGGTTGTTAAGTCCTCTAAATGAGAGTTATCATTAATTTGCAGATTGGGTTTTTAGGAGGAGTTATATTATGCTTTCATTATATATTTTATGTTTATTTTACATATATGTATATACATGCCCACATGTGTGGATATGGCATATATAGGAAGGCCAGAGTTCTATGCTATGTATCTTCAGAAATTGTCTCCCACCTGATTTTGAAGATACAATCTCTTAATGAATTTGGAGTTCATTACATAGGAAGGTTGGACAGTAAGCTCCACAGTTTTGTCTCTAATTCTTCAGAGCTGACTTTACAGACATGTGTTTCTTCACATGGATTTCATGTGGGATGCATCTGGGGATTAAAGTGAAGTATTATGTTTTTGTGACAAGCAATTAACTGACTAACGCATCTACCAAAGTCCCTTTTTATAAGTTTTAGCTAAAAAAAATTAGCAGTTTTCTTTCTTTTTTAGCATAACATTTTAATTGATTCTCTGAGAGTTTCACATCTTATATCCTGAACATAGTCACTTCCCAGGTCTTCCAAGTTTGCTTTGCCATCCTTGTGACCTGACCATCCCCAAAAAGTAAAAATGAAAATAATAATTAGAAAACAAACAAACAAACAAACAAATAAACAAAAGTCCAAAGTCCAATTTGTATTTTCTGTAGACTTACTGGAGCATTGTCAAACTCTCAGTGGCCTGCTCCTTAAAGAGAACTGAGTTCTTTCCTCTCTCACACCAATGCTAGTAGCCATGAATTATGGAGAGTTACACTTCAGCATACCCTTCAAATGTCTTTAAATGTTGAACTGTGTTGTAAGACTGAAAATAACAAGGAATTTTCTACCATGACTGCACACAAAACTGAAGTTTTATTTAAGAAGCTTGTAAAATTGGTTTCTTTTTATAAAATGACTGACTCCAATAAAAAGAAGCACTCTTTTAAAAAAAATAGCAGGTTTTTTCCATAGCATTTTCATATACTTCATTTTGATTGATTAGCCTCCATAACTCTTTCTATCTTTTATCTTCCTGCTCACGACCTCCCTTTATACCTTATAGGTCATCTTCTTGGGGCCATTGGCCACAGGTCTACAATGATGAAGGAACCAGAGTTAATGAACAGGATTTCAGATATACCAGGACCAGCTTTGGGGAGTAACATTCAATACTCGTGATGAATCAAGGATTATATAGTATTGGAGAAAGTGGATAGGAATATTCATGGTGGGCAAAGGCCATTGACTGAAAGCTAAGATACTGAGGGGCCTCATTACATGGGGAGGCATTCAAAGAGTCTCAGATTCTAGCTGAAAGGCTTCTTATCAGAGAAAGGAAGCTGAACCTATAATCTTAACCAAGGCTATGTGGCATGCTGCAGGTATAGGGTATGAGGGCTGGGATCACCAGAATGAGAAGAGGAAGTCCACTGACAAAGGGAGTTTGCCATTTTCCACTGAGCTCAGTGCTTTTCACTAACATCAAACTTAGACCTTAGCAGCGGGGCAACAGCATCTGTCCCTGATTCCAGTATTTTCCAATATATGTTCACGTTACATGTACCTCACCTATGTATGTACCTCACGTACGTATAAATTATGCAATTTTACCTACAGTATCTTGAAGATTTCATAATTTATTTTTAAAGAAGAAATTAAAGTCAGTTGTGTATGTGAACATTTTCCTTATCCTCTCATTGCTGGTGGCTATTACTTTGCTATTATGAATAAAGCAATAATAGACACAGTTCCAGGAATAGAATAGCTGGGTCATCCATTAGTTCTATTTTTAGATTTATTTATTTATTTATTTACTTATTTATTTATTCAGTGAAACCTAGAGACTGAGTTTCCATAGTGGCTGTACCAGCTTGTACTTTTATTAGCAGCAAGTCCAGGTTGTTTTCCATTTCTTTCATCTTTACCAGCATTGCTCCTATTGATTTTCTTCATGGTGACCATTATGGCTGGAATTGGGCAGAGTCTCAAGCTTTTCATTTTTCTGATGTTTAGTGATGCTAAACACTTTTTAAAATGTTGTCCATTTTTATTTTGTGAGAGCTCTGTTTAGTTCATTATGGCATTAGCTGTTTGGGCTACTTTCTTGTTGTTTTTTTTCCCTTGTATATTCTAGGTATTAATCCATTATGAGATAAGTAACCAGCACATATTTTCTTAATTCTATGGGATGGCTTTTGACTCAACTGACAGTTTACTGGGCATCTGATGCTTTTGAATTTGTCTCATTTGTTTATTAATGTTGCTATTACCTATAATTAGAATCTTATATAAAGTATACACTTAAAATTCTACATTCATTTTCCTTAGTTTATATCATTTTTCAGCTTTTGTTTCAGAGTCTCATATAGAATACTGACCAATTTATTTTTATGGTTATTAGCATCATACAAAACTTAGTAATACCTGTCAATTTTCTTTAGTTTCCCATTATCATACTCATCATCATAAGGTATTTTTAAAAAATTATTCCTAGATTAGTTCTATGATTAGAGAAGTCAGAAATCACCAAGCAAGTAGGTGACTCTTTGCCATGATTAAACTAAGGCAGACTGTTTATGTTTGCATGTGCTTCACAATTGTTTTCTTAGTAAATCCCTGAAGAAGTAATGATTTGCCTAAACAAAATAAATAAAATTAATCCACTCTCATAAGACTGTTCTACTTCCAGCCTGCAGCAAAGAAACATAATGGCCTCTACTTGCTAGTGATTCTAAGTTAAAAATATCTGTAGTGACCATTTCCTTTTCTGGAACTTCAGTAAAATATTGAATTTTTAAAAATAAGATGGGTATTGAGACTTCAAGTTTATAAGAAGGGTTATTTTAAAAACACAGTTCTTTCTTATGTTTCTTTATAAACTCTGCATCATTTATAATTCATTGTATTAGTATTTACTCATGTTATTAATGATAACTCTTGACTAACTTCATAGATGGTTATATTATAGTTTGTATAATGTAACAAATACCATAATATAAAGACCATAACTATGTAATTTTTACCTATAAGACATCAATAGTGTTAAATTGCCTTAAAGCTTGAATTCAATAAAATTCACCAAAATAAAACTAAGAGAAGTTTAATCAAAATCATTATTCTAAAACCTTTCCCTCTTTGAAAAAATATGAATAAAATTACACATATAATAAACTCATGTTAAATCATTTCAAAATAATTTGAATATTGTGACTAATCTAAAACAACTATAAATTTAAGTTATCATCTTAATGTTATTTTTTAGTGTTTCTCATAAAAGAGTTAGTAACATTGTTTTTGACTGTTTTTCTTGCTACCTGCATCTTAAATAGGTTCATTACTGAAACCATTTGTATTCAAAGTAAAAATTATAGAAAAAGAAACATTGCTATTCAATGCTAACCAAAAAATATGTATGAAGAAATGTAGTGGCAAGCAAACATAACAAATTTGAAAATAAAGTATATATCTATTGGGTATAATTAATACTATATCCAGCCACCTGACTCATCATCAACATAGAAAATACTTTTGTGAGTTTTCATATTTTTTTAAAGAGTCTCAGAAGTGAATGCTTAGTTTCACATTCTACCAAGGAACATGAGACATGATTATCCGCATGGCATCAGTAGAAAAGGAAAAAAACACATTTTATATAACATGGCATCATGTAAAGCATCAATGAAACAGTTTTAGTTTACTTAGTTATAGCAAAATTGTTGCTCAAGATCCATAAATAAATAAATAAATAAATAAATAAATAAATAAATAAATAATAACAATCAGATTCAGCTTTTCCTGAGGAATTCCAAATATATCTGACTTAAATATTAAAAGTCTTTTTTTTTTTTTTTTTTAGACAGAGTTTCTTTGTGTAGTCCTTGCTGTCCTGGAACTCACTCTGTAGACCAGGCTGGCCTTGAACTCAGAAATCCTCCTGCCTCTGCCAACCAAGTGCTGGAATTAAAGACATGTGCCATCACTGCCTGGCAGTTCTTCTTTCTACACTTCTTCATGAAGCTAGATTTTACAAACTCTGTACAGTTTTTAGATTTGTCTAGTCAGAGGAAAAGTTTTGTTCAGCATATGAACTGGCCATGCATTTCTTTCTAGTAAAATGATAAAAATCCATCAAAACAGAGTAAAACATGGGTTTGCTGTTTTTTTCTATTGCCTTACAGAAGCTTTGAAATTTTATGAGGTCCCATTTGTCAATTGTTGATCTTAGAGCATAGGCCATTGGTGTTCTGTTCAGGAAAATTTCCCCATGCCCATGTGTTCGAGGTTCTTCCCTACTTTCTCTTCTACTAGTTTCAGTGTATCTGGTTTTATGTGGAGGTGCTTGATCCATTTGGACTTGAGATTTGTACAAGGAAGTAAGAATGGATCAATTTTCATTCTTCTATATCCTGACCGCCAGTTGAACCATCACCATTTGTTGAAAATACTGTCTTTTTTCCACTGGATGTTTTTAGCTCCTTGTCAAAGATCAAGTGACCATAGGTGTGTGGGTTCATTTCTGGGTCTTCAATTCTATTCCATGATCCACCTGCCTGTGACTTTACTAATACCATGCACTTTTTATCACAATTCCTCTGTAGTAAAGCTTAAGGTCAGGGATGGTGATTACAACAGAATTTCTTTTATTGTTGAGAACACTTTTCCCTATCCTAGGTTTTTGTTGTTCCACATGAATTTGCAAAATGCTCTTTCTATGTCTGTGAAGAATTGAGTTAGAATTTTGATAGGGATTGCATTGAATCTGTAGATTGCTTTCAGCAAAATGGCCATTTTTACTCTATTAATCCTGCCAATGCATGAGCATGAGAGATCTTTCCATCTTCTGAGATCTTCTTCAATCTCTTTCTTCAGAGACATGAAGTTTTTGTTATATAGATCTTTCACTTGCTTAGTTAGAGTCACACCAATGTATTTTATATTATTTGTGACTATAGTGAAGGGTGTTGTTTCCCTAATTTCTTTCTCAGCCTGCTTATCCTTTGAGTAGAGGAAGGCTACTGATTTATTTGAGTTAATTTTATATCCAGCTACCTTGCTGAAGTTATTTATCAGCTGTAGGTATTCTCTGGTGGAATTTTTGGGGTCACAAATCTACTATCATATCACCTGCAAATAGTGTTATTTTGACTTATTTCTTCCCAATTTGTATCCCTTTGATCTCCTTTTGTTGTCTAATTGCTCTGGCTAGTACTTTGAGTACTATATGGACTAGGAAGGGATAGAGTGGGCAGCCTTGTCTAGTCCCTGATTTTTAGTGGGATTGGTACAACTTTCTCACCATTTAGTTTGATGTTGACTACTGGTTTGCTGTATATTGCTTTTATTATGTTTAGGTATGGGCCTTGAATTCCTGATGTTTCCAAGACTTTTATCATGAAGGGGTGTTGGATTTTGTTAAACACTTTCTCAGCATCTAAAGGGATGTTCATGTGTTTATTTTTCTTTTGTTCTGTATATATAGTGGATCATATTGATGGATTTTCATATATTGAACCACCCAGGCATCACTGGAATGAAACCTATTTGATCATGATGGACGATCATTTTGATTGTTCTTGGATTATCTTTGCAAGAATTTTATTGTGTATTTTCTTATCATTATTCATAAGGGAAATTAGTCTGAAATTGTCTTTCTTTGTTGAGGCTTTGTGTAGTTTAGTTATGAGTGTAATTTTGGTTTCTTAGAACAAGTTGGTTAGCATCCCTTCTGTTTCTATTTTGTGGAATAGTTTGAAGAGATTCATATTGTATCTTCTTTGAAGGTCTGATAGAATTCTGCACTAAACCCATGTGGTTCTGGGCCTTTTTCGTTTGTGAGACTATTAATGACTGCATTTATATCATTAGGGGTTATGGGAATGTTTAGATGGTTTATCTGATCCTGATTTAACTTTGGTAACTGTTATCCATCTGCAAAATTATCCATTTCATCCAGATTTCCCAATTTTGTTGAGTATAAGTTCTTTTAGTAGGATCTGATGTTTTTTTTTTTTTTTTTTCAATTTCCTCAGTTTCTGTTGTTATAGCTCCCTTTTCATTTCTGATTTTATTAATTTGGATATTGTCTCTGTGCCCACTTGTGAGTCTGGCTTTATCTATCTTGTTGATTTTCTCAAAGAACTAGCTCCAGGTTTTGTTGATGCTTTGAATAATTCTTTTTTTTCTACTTGGTTGATTCAGCCCTGAGTTTGATTATTTCCTGCTGTCTACTACTCTTGGATGTATTTCTTCTTTTTGTTCTACAGCTTTAAGGTGTGCTGTCAAGCTGCTAGTTTATGCTCTTTCTAGTTTCTTTTTGGAGGCATTTAGAGCTATGAATTTTCCTGTTAGCACTGCTTTCATTGTGTCCAATAAGTTTTGATATGTGCCTTTATTTTCTTTAAATTCTAAAAAGTCTTTAATTTCTTTATTTCTTCCTTGACCAAGTTATCATTGAGTAGGGCATTGTAAGCTTCCATATGCATTTGTGCTTTTTGTTGCTTTTGTTACTATTGAAGACCAGCCTTAGTCCATGGTGATCTGTTAGGGTACATGGGATTATTTCAGTCTTCTTGTATCTGTTGAGGCTTGCTTTATGACAGATTTTATGGTCAGTTTTTGAGAACATACAATGAGGTACTGAGAAGAAGGTATACTATTTTGTTTTAGGATGAAATGTTCTATATGTATCTGTTAAATCCATTTAGTTCATGACTTCTGTTATTTTCACTGTATCTCTGTTTTCATGATCTGTCCATTGCTGAGAGTGTGGTGTTGAAGTCTCCCACTATTATTGTGTGAGGTATAACATATTCTTTGAGCTTTAGTAAAGTGTCCTTGCATTTGGAGCATAGATGTTTAGAATTGAGAGTTCTTCTTGGTAGATTTTTCCTTTGATGAGTATGAAGTGTCCTTCCTTATCTTTTTAAATAACTTTTGGTTGAGGGTCAATTTTATTAGATATTAGAATGGCTACTCTAGCTTGTTTCTTGGGACCATTTGCTTGGAAAATTGCTTTCCAGCCTTTTACTCTGAGGTAGTATCTGTTGTTTTCTCTGAGGTGCATTTTGTATATGTAGCAAAATGCTGGGTCCTGTTTACATATCTAGTCTGATAATTTATGTCTTTGGGAGTCATATATCAAATATCCTGTATATCAGATATTCATATTACAATTTATAGCAGTAACAAAATTACAGTCATGATGTTGAAACAAAATAATTTTATAGTTGGAGTTCACCACATCATGAGATATTATAAAGGGTCACAGCATTATGAAGGTTGAGGACCACTAGTTAATAGAATGCATTCTTTTCATAGGAAGATTCTGCTGTCAACTTACAAAGACTGTTTTGGTCACTTCTCCATCTGGTTTCAGAATGTTCAATTAGAAGAAATGTGATGGGCCCTGGTGGCCGAGTGGCTGTTTTCTGTATGATTTTTTTTCAAAAAGCATGCATTGCATTTTGATTACGTTTTTATTAAAGCAGAGAATATTTGCAAATACTAAAGTTCTGGCAATATTTAAGTATGTCCTAATTTCTAAGTGTAAAAGTGATTTGGGCTCATATGAATAAAAGTTGCTTTGTCTGAGAGTGTCTAGACAATCTTTATTTGCCACCATTATCATTGAAACCAGTCATGGATTACTAATTTTTAAGTTGCTAGAATGGCTAGCTACCTGATGGTCCTATATACTTTTTTTTACATAGCAATAAGGGGTAATGGCTTGTGTGCCTAATTTTTTAAAAATTTAACAAGGTTTTAAATTGGTTATGTAGCATATTTATATCAGTTAGAAAGTGCACTGTCAGTTAAGGTGAATTCAGTCATCTGAACATGAATACTTCTGCACAATTGCCACAGTTTTAATGGTATAACACTCAGACTGATACCACTATACATTTCATGAAGTACTAGTTACATGACCCCATGTTATATGAGCTATGCTTTCATCAGATACAAACATCTCAATATTGAGCATTGGAGAAATTCATACAATTATATTTCATGACTAGTTAAATTATACATCCAAGTTATTAATTAATATATTATTTACTTTGTTGCAACTACGGAAATTTGGATATTATAGATTCGAACATTTTAGTGTTGTAGTTCATATTCATGGTCCAAGAGACAGTGTCATTCAGCTTGAACATCACTGTTACTTTTATGCTTATTAAGCTCATGAGGAACAGAGATCATTTTATATGCATAATACACAAGACTAAAAAAGGATTAAGATCATAATGTTTTATAACTCACAAGTATGAGCTGTGACTTTGATGGCAAAGACATAAGTGTTATGAGATCATAAGTTGATATCACATTTCCAAGTGATATAGATGTTAATTGTGCACATGGACTCAGAGTTCTGAACATTTTTTTTATTTCATAAACAAAATATATTTTCATCTTCCATTATTTGTACTTTAAAAACTACTTAGTGTTATTCCTAGCATGTGTTATATTGATCCCATTTTTCAGACCCATTCAAACCTCGGGGTGAATTTTTATTTTATATTTTATTTGGCCAGTAATGAATAAAAAGAGGAGGAGAAGAAGAAGAAGAAG
>NW_022196905.1:3740557-3744597 GCF_008632895.1 Mastomys coucha
AAATGAGAGAGTTGGTGGGATAAAATATGAACAAAACTTTCTGAAACTACCAAAGAGGTTGGAAGTAAGCTTGAGTCAAAATAACAGTAGGCTTGTAATGTTCACACTCCCTACTAGTCCACAAATGTTATACTGGCCTGTTCTCACATTACATGAACCTATTGTTTAAACTCTATCTTACTCTGTTTATTGATTCTGATTCTCTGGAGACTCCTGAAAAGATGTGTTTGTGTGTGCGTGTGTGTGCGTGTGTGTGTGTGTGCGTGTGTGTGTGTGTGTGTGTGTGTGTGTGAGAGAGAGAGAGAGAGAGACAGAGAGAGAGAGAGACAGAGACAGAGAGAGACAGAGACAGAGAGAGACAGAGACACACACACACACACACACACAGAGAGAGAGAGAGAGAGAGAGAGAGAGAGAGAGAGAGAGACTTATATCCATTCTTATGAAAAAGTGAGATCAGGAAAAGAGAAACCTGTGTTTGAGAAAATGAAGTGCCAGAGAGCACACTGCTGACAAATTCCCTGCTCAACCCTCAAAATTATTATTTAATATCTGGCTCCAAGACATGGCATTTGGCACATCTATTGATTCACTGAGACTTGGAACCTAAATGAGACCTCAAGTTACCTCCTGTTCTACATCTTACAACAATTTATGGTCTCAGTCTGTCCATGTATTTTATACTGCCACAGTTTCCCAATGAAACCAAGCCTTAGTAATTTTAACCATGAAAATAATTATTTGAGGTGTGATCTTCATGTATGATGAAAACTGGTTAGATACAGTGTTGGGATATGACTTGAAATGACTGAATAATGATTGCAAGTAAAGGTTGTTTACAAAGAACACTGGATTATAGATACTCTCAGCTCTGAATAAGGAAAGAAAATATGATTGCTAGTTTATAAATCCAAGGTTTCTTGACCCTGATCTTTGTTGGTCAAAGAATATTCATAAAAAGCATCCTAGAACTATTAAAATATAACTGATGTTTGCAAAACTTAGATTTATAAAATCTTGGCATTGGCTGTGATATTTATGGAATTATGATTTTTTTTTGTTCTGAGATCTAAAGGAAATCATGAAAAAAATCATTACTGTTAATTATTAGTGTCTTTGTAAAATGACTGTCCCCTCCTTTTGAGGAGTCCTGATCCACAACTGACTGAGAAACTTGACTTTTGTATAGTTCCTTGTTGGATTTGTGCTCCTGTCTTTATATTTAGGTGTTGCTGAAACTCATTACAATAATCACTGAACCATGGTAACCCTCTTTTTTGGATCTCTAAACCAACTAAGAAAGAGATGAAGTTGCTTTGCTCTGAATCATGTTTTATATTCAGGTCTTTAATATTATGGAGACTCTTACCAGAAGGTAAGACAGGATAAAATGTCTCACCTTAAAAGGGAAGACCTGAAGCAACTTGAAAAAGATGTAACCACTGCTTTTCCTAATTATTTCCCTGAAGAAGAAGAAATAATATTTTCCTGGTACTTCTCTCAAAGCCCTGTAGCATGTGCTTTAAGGCTACTCACACCGTAATAATATAAAGAGGTGCACTTCATATGTAGTAGAACACTGTTCCTTGGAAATGATTTTAGTAGACAGACTCTTCTATCTCAGCTCTCTAAAAATATAGAGATCAAAAGTAAACATAAATATAGGGCCTATGGAAAGTGAGTCTCTACTGAAAATATACTATTCTAACATAAAATTATATTTTTCAGAGTAAAAGTATTCTATTATATGACATTCAAAGGTACAGTATTTCAAACAGAAAATTTAAACAAATTAAGATTTTTATTTCTTTATTAATCCTCTGTCACACAGCAAATAGGTTAACATTTATTCAAACTTCATTAATCATTGGAAGTTATATCTAGTTCACCAGATATTTAAGTACAATTCTAGATGTTTTAAATATATATATATAATATATGTATATACATAATATATATATGCATATGAAATATATGTATATATATATCTCATTTCTCTTCTAGATCTTCCTATTAAAATTACTTTAGTTAATCTACCATTGCTCTGTCTTCTGAAACAATCACTCATTTATCATTATAGCAATGTCCATGCCCTGACCCACAACACAAACTTAATGAGTACCATCCAGCACCTGCTATGATAAGATCCTTAAGTTAAGAACAAATTTTACACTTCAAATAAAACTATTCTATCCTCAGGGTAGAATTTGAAGTGTAAAATTTCAAATAATGTAAACTTTCTCATTATAATTTATATACCTTTTTTTCTATATCATCAGTAGTTTCTACTTAACCAAAACTCCTCTAATACCAGTAGCATGGATTGCTCCCTTATTATGTAAGGTTAGGGGTCAGGGGTATGCTTGTGGAAGGGCAATCATAGCAATCTTAAAATCCACCTCCCTTCGTGATTAGTGTGTGTTTTTGTTTACTAGCAAGAGTGTCCTACACAGAGGATACTAATTCCCACTGTAATTTCTCCTACAACCTATTATATTATTTCAAACTAGGGATGTAGCTGATGACTGTGGCCCTGGGTTTTATCCTCAGCATGGGAGGACTATATAGAAAAGAAATTGAAAATACTATCATTTTTATCATTTTAGTGTGTGCCTGTGTGTACAATGCATAATATGTGAGGATGGAGGCCAGAGGTGTCTTCCCCCAAAACTAGTCAATTTTGTTGCATGAGACAGGATCTCCTTCTGAGACCTGGAGCTCACAAATTAGCCTAGGATGTCTGATTAATGAATCTTTTGGATCATTATATATGATGTGTATTGATTTCACTTATAGAGTTTATAATAAGCAAAATGGCATATATCTAGATTATCTGTAAAAGTAAACTTTTCCTAAAGTACAATGTATTTTCTAATTTTCTCATTCTACAACCACTATGACACAGTAGATGTGAGTAATGGCAGAAATGCCAGGCTGAGCTACTTGCCTCTCTCTTACGCAGTCTTGAAGTTGATGAGGTCAGCTCAGAGCTTTGAAATTTTCTAAAATTCTACTGGACCCCTTCCCTCCTGGAAGAGACAGGTCAGAGGGTGCATAGGCCAGAAGGTAGAGGCTGAGTAAGCACGTACAACCTCATTCCCTAAAGACCAATCAGTTTACAAGGTGCACTGCTCCACCAATCATATTGTGCCTAGTTGGTGATGCTCTACTCTGCCCCTGGAAACCATATAAAAACTCTCCAAATGGTCTGCTGGGGGTTGCACTCCTTTGGTTCTGGGATGACCCCAGCACATTGGAACAATAAATTCCTCTTGCTTTTTGCATTGATTCTGGCTCTGCTTGGTTCACTGAGGTGGTCCCTCGTAACCTAAGGATCATCACAGTCTTACAAA
Organism: Mastomys coucha; assembly: GCF_008632895.1. Classification (NCBI taxonomy): domain Eukaryota; kingdom Metazoa; phylum Chordata; class Mammalia; order Rodentia; family Muridae; genus Mastomys; species Mastomys coucha. The sequence goes on from NW_022196905.1 coordinate 3,743,911, forward strand.
GTTCAATGTTGCATAAATTGTTTTATCATGCTAGGCTGTGGTGGTGCATGCCTTTAATTCCAGCACTTGGAAGACAGAGGCAGTCAGATTTCTGAGTTCGAGTCCAGCCTGGTCTACAGACTGAGTTCCAGGATAGCCAGTGCTACACAGAGAAGCCCTGTCTCAAAAAAACAAACAAAAAAATTGTTTTATCATACATATTATCAATTTTTTTCCTCAAATGAAGGATAAATCAGGTGCTTCTAAGACTAAGAGAAGTAGGCTGTTCATTATTTGGTGTTCTCTTCCTCCTCTTCCTCCTCTTCCTCCTATGCCATGGAGGAGCCATGGCTTGGAGAGGAGTTCTAAGGAAGGAACATGAGAGTAGTGAAACAAAGGCTTGAAGTTAAACTGTGGGTACAAACTAATGGCCTTGTAGTCTGCTTCAGATGGCTCTCTAGACAGCTATCTGTAGTTAGCTCTTGGCTATACAGTCTGCTCAAGAATGCTTTCTGCTTGAGAAATGTTTTTGTAGAGATAGCTCTGTTATGCTAGAAAGAAAATCTAAAAGCTCTCTGAATATCTTATGAGTTTTCCAACCAAGTTAAAAACAGCTGCTATAAAATTTCTTGGATATTCTAGAAAAAAAAATTCTAAAAGAGCTGTATTTGCTCTCCACTCAGTTCTCTCTGGGTAGCTGCTAAAGGC
>NW_022196905.1:3744912-3755532 GCF_008632895.1 Mastomys coucha
TTTTTTTTTTTTTTTTTTTTTTTTTTTTACTTTATAAAAGAATTGAGAGATCCTCCTATCTTTGTTAATTACAGATAATAAGCTAACTGGTTGGGATAGCTTTCTGAAGCAGCCATTTCTAACAAGCCTGGGCATGGACCTAATTCCTTCTGTCTCAGGCTGACCTTGAACTCATGCATCTGCTTGTTTTTCTAAGCACAAACAAAAAAACTTAGGTGGGTAGAGATTTGCTCTCTTATCACCACACCCTAAATCTCCTTATCTCCTTTAGTATCTTTCTGATAAGCTGGGTCATAGTACAGCTCCTTGTGTTCTTTTAGATCTGTGGAGCTTTTTTTGTACAATTCATATTGTATCCTTATATTTTGTATAGTTGAGAAATACATTTTTGAATTCACGATTTCAGACTTCTTTCCTACAGCCTTAAAAGCTCTCCTCAAGGTCTCAGAGTTTATTATTTTGTTCAGAGGACACAGACACACCCTTGCTTCCCACACTCCTGTTGGTTCCTATTTTCGTGGAGTCATTAACCTTGGCAGGTAGAATATTTTCTGATAATCTTGGCAGAGGGAATACATCCTGAAAACGAATCATGAAGCTTTGACTTTACTTATTTGACTTCCTTCTTCTTCTAGCAATCTGGGGGGGTTGCTATGCCATGTGAAACAACAAAATATTGGATACTTGGAGATCAGTGAACCAATTTCAGTTATTACTAATTGATTAGGATCTTTGCAAAATGTTTGTAGGTGAGCATTTAAAGAATAACTCAAAATGCCCAGGAAATACGTTCCTGGGGTAACCATTCTATTGTGTAACTGAGACCACATGATGATGTTTGGAGAACAATTTCAGTGAAGAAAAGTTAATAAATTCCTGAAGATACATTTTCAATATCAGAGGAATACTTTAGAAAAAATTATAGTTATATTTTCTATCAAGTCTGTCAACTAATAAAAGATGATATATTACAATATTTGCTTAATCTTTGTTTCCTTGGGGATATCATGTATTTCATAAGTCATGAGGTTGGCAATGCTGACTTATTTAAGCTTCATGAAATCTACTCCCCCAAGATGTCTACATAATCAGAATACAATAAAAAATCTCTCTTAGCTGGATGATAACCTTCTGTGAACCAACCACAAGCCATTAGAGTTTGAAACATAATAAAAAATTTCAATTTTTAATTAAAATTGAAACAAATTTTTAAAATCCATTATTTTTAAGTTGTGTGTGTGTGTGTGTGTGTGTGTGTGTGTGTGTGTGTGTATGTTCTTATGTGCACATTAGTAAAGAGAACCCTGGAGACCTGGGGGCCATCATATATCTCTGCAGCAGGAGTTTCATCCATTTGTGAACTTGTTCATGTTGTGGGAATAAGACAGTTCCACTATAAGAGCAATATAAGCTCTTAACTGCTGAGTAATCTCTTCATCCTCAAATTCGGAATACATGAAAAAAGAGCTAGCTTACTGAAGTTATTTTCTAATGATGGATTATATTTTTTCAATCAGTACTTTGATCACTTTCTATGAATTCAAATAAATTGTCCCAGAGCTTAGAATTAAATAAAATATGCTTATGTAATAGAATTTTGGGTATGTTTAAAAAACAAAGAAAAAGATGTATTTTCTAGTCTCAGCTTTTCTAGGGTAATTTTAAATGTTGTTTAGCAAAACATAACTTAAAAGCAAAGCAGTCTAGATAATAAAAAAAATAATCAATTCTGAATTAAGTTCAATTAGAAGTTTAATAATATTTTATAAATGTGGCAAATATGGACTTCTGTATACAGCAATTTGGAATAACTTAATGTAATTTCTACAAATAGCAGAAGGAGATTAAATATTTGTATGTGTGAGTGTGAAGCTGGGATTTTCCAAAAGTAGCTTTGCTTCATTCTATTTAAGAGCCAGTTTCTAATCAGAGACAGCATTAATGCAGTACCTACTAATCCACAAGAGAGGGAAGAACTCCAAGGGCTACACTGTCTGCCAAGTTGTCACTAGGAGAGACAAACAAATATTCATGTAGAGAATTAATGTTACCTGTCTGATTATGTGTTTGTTGTTTCTTTGTTTGTTTGTTATTCTGCCTTCTTCTTATCCCAGGTATTATTTTTTAAAATACTTTAAATCTCCAACCAGAAAAAGTTTAAGAAAAAAAAATTTTTTTTGATGTATAACGACTGGATAAGTAATCTGTCTATAGTACTCAGTTCTCAGCATACTTAAGTGAGGTCAAAGGTGCTTCTTTGGCTATAGAACTAACTTTTAGTTTGGCATACATGAAAATACTGTAATAATTATGAAACATCTTATCATTCAGTCTTCTACCTTTTATTGCTAAAATTCACTTTCTTATTCTAAAAAGAAAAAATTTCTAAATGGATTCAAAACTCTTAAAAGGAAAACATAAAATATTCTATAATATATATTTTTAAGCAATAGCAATTCAGTTATATAAAACTAAAAATTATGAGTAAAAAGGCTCTTTTGCAGTAAGTCATAAGAAAGCGCTTCATCCATTTCATATGAGGATGATGGACAGATATAGAAACTAGGAGTAAAGAAGCTGAGGAAGACATTTCAAATAAGAAGATACAAAATAACATTTCAACTTCATGGCCAAGGGAATTACAGAAGTGGGTTGCAGTGGCTATTTCTATACTTCTAATTTTATCCTGGAATTTTTTTCTCCAAGAGAAATGATAAATTCTAATGACATGTATAGTAGGAGGTTCTGCTACACTGCTTTAGCTCCTGGTGGATCACACAGGTGTATCTACTCAGGATACATCTTTAGATCCATGAATGAAAGACACACAGACATTAGCTAATTTTTAATATTACCCGGTTACCTCAATGGCTGTGCGCTCCTAAACCTTCTCATGCTACACCAGGCCCAATCAGGAAAGTGGTCAGTCATGGCAATTCTCCTTCTTCCTCTCAGTGTCCTTGCCCATGTAACTCTAAGTGGCATGCACTGTGCCCAGCCATTGGTCATTGGCATCTTAAGGATCTTTAGCATTAAGGCATTCAGATTCCAAATTGAATCAAAGCATTAGAACCAATCTCCAACAGTCATGAACCTTGTTGAATTATTATTAATTTATTGAAGGCATAATTTGTTTTAGTTATAATTTGGTGGTGTGAATAACACAATTTAAATATTTTAATTGTTTGTATTAGGTGAAGAGAAGATAAAGTGCATCATCCAAAAACATTTCAATATTAAAGAAGTTATACTTATTAGCCTTTAAACTGTCCATGTGATAAGTTATCTTCAAAGCTTAGAGATATACACAGCTTAAGTGAAGACAAAGTCTTCACTTACAATAGTGGGGCATAGGGTAATAGTGATCACATAATTGTGTTTCTAAGGATAACCACCTTCCAATTTCTGATCTCCACATCTAACTATAAAGTAACTCAGATTTATCCAAGATTCATATTTAAAAGAAACATCTGATTCCTTTGATTCAAAACAATGTATGAGCCCAGAAGTGTTATTTCAAGCAGATGTGTTATTTCAAGGAGTATAATTAGGAAGATTATAGTGTGATTCTCTTATGCTCATAGTAATATATTTTACACAATCATAGTAGCATTATCACACACTAATAAATTAAAGAGTAAAACTCATATCAAAACACACACACACACACACACACACACACACACACAGTAGGATAGTTTAACAATTCTGAATAATAAAGGAACTGCTAGAGGTATCACCATCCTAGATTGCAAATTCTACTGCAGAAGTATAATAATAAAAGCAGAATGGTAATGATATTAAACAAGCATGTTTTTGGATGGAATTGAATTGAAGACCTGAACAAAATTCTACATACCTACTGATTCCTAGCTCTGCTAATAAACCAAAACTCTACACAGAAGAAAAGGCAACATCTTCAACAACCAGTGAACTAGTGCTGAATGATTACATGCCAAATAATGCAAATAGGCCCCTATCTACCACTCTGCAAATTCAACTCTATATAGGTGGAATAACTCAATATAAATCCAGATAACCTGAACCTTATAAAAGAGAAAATACAGAATAATCTGGAACTAGTTAATGCAGTAAAAAGTTTTCTGAACATAATACCAATAGGTCACAATCATTAAAACCAACAATTAATGAATGGGACTTTACAAAGCTAAAAACATTTTCAGGTAAATGGATGGGACTAAAAAATTTATCTTAAGTAAGTTAACCCAGGCCCAGAAATACAAACATTACATGTTTACTCATGAAGGTTGATATTAGTTTTTAAGATTTAGAAGTATAAGTCAAAATATTCATAGAGGTTAGGTAGTAAAAGGTTCAAGAAGGAGAAACTGAATAAAGAGATAAAAAGAAAACATGATAGGATTAAATGGTATTATCTTCTTCCTTTGCTTCAAAACAATGTGTGAACCCAGAAATGTTACTCCACAAAGTATAATTTGGAGCATTATGGTGTCATTCCATTATGCTCATAGTATTACCTTTTACACAATCATAGTAGCATTATCACATACTAATAAATTAATGAGTAAAATTCATATTACAATACACATAAAAACACACATACACACCTACCTGGTTACTGGTGGGACTTTAGGCCCACTACATTTTCTGAATATACATTTCTTTGAAGTTGTCCATCAACTCTGGCTCATAAAAATTCTTCAACTTCCTCTTCAATAAAGAATGCTGAGCCTTCCAGGCAGAAGTGTGAAAAAGACATACCATTTGGATGTCCTCCGAAGTCTCTAACTTTTTGCATTTAGCCCAATTTTGGATCTCTGTGTTAATTAACTCTGACTGCAAGAAGAAACTACTCTGATGAGGACAAAGTGATGCACTCACTGATCTTTGGGCATAGCTATATAACATTAGGAGAATTGGGTTTTCACTTTAGACCCAGGTCTTAGACCTCACTAATAGTGTCAGGAATGAGTTCCATGTCATAAAATGGGTCTTATGTCAAATATTTTAAAAAGGTTGGTTACTCCCATAACATCTATGTACCTGTGTGTATGTATTGTAGTCAGGTCATTATTGTAGTTCACAGAGTACATAGATGTTTAGACAGATTTTTCTCTTATGGCAGCAGTATAGTAACTTGTACTACTATGAATGCTAGTCAGTAGAGGTAAAGCTTCTAGTTGAGCACCAACTATGTTTTTCCATGTTTGATTACATAAGTATGTTGTCTTAAGTAACAGGGTCTGGTAATCAAATTATAGAGAGTAACCAGTACCCTGTTCTCTTTGGATAGGGGTATCTGTGGGACCCTTTGGCCAGTAACAATAACAAAAAAAGTCCTTGTTTTTATTTGGAAGCTTATGATTTCTAGGTAGAGTATTGTCTCCTCATTACATGGAAACTCCATATTAAATGTATTTCATATAAGGATATATATTTAGTATATTTAGTATTCATTAGTTTATACATACTTATATACAGTAGTAAGGTTTTTTTTTTTTTAGATTTTTATTTATTATTATACATAAGTACACTGCAGCTGACTTCAGACACACCAGAAGTGAGCTTCAGATCTCATTACGGGTAGTTGTGAGCCACCATGTGGTTGCTGGGATTCGAACTCGGGGCCTTTGGAAAAGCAGTCTTCCAAAGTTAAGAGAGTGCTCTTAACCACTGAGCCATCTCACCAGCCCAGTAGTAAGTTTTTGTATAGATTTTTAAAAGGCCTTTGTGTAGTTAGCCATTCCCATATATTCTCCTTTTAGTAGAGAAAAAATTGATTTTCTTTAATGGGTATAATCATTAGGTATGGCAACCACACTGCAGGTTTGGTAGAGGCATTTTTCCACCAATTATAGGGTGATTTCATTTAAATTCCTTTCATACATGTTTATATTTTAAGAAACTTCTCCAGTAGTATGTTGTAGGAGGGGTGAGCCAGCATGACTATTAGCTAGCAATGACCCATGCTTGCGCATCAGGTACTTCTGCATTCACTAATTCTGAAATCTGTGTAACAACCAGAGATGAAAACAGCCAATGAGCTGGTGCCAGCTTCTGGGAGGGTGGTTGGGTCAGAGGAACAGTTGTGGACCAAGGGGATGTGATTGGAAGGTATATAGACACCGATCATTATTTCATAAATGAGTCTGCTTCTACTTATTACCTGGCTCCTGGGATCTGTGCTGTTGATTCCTACACCTTCTTACCCCTTACCCCCAAGATCATCTGGAGGTGGGGAGTGAGGGTGAGGGAAACAGTATGATTTCATAATTTTTTTCAAAAGCCCTTTAGAAGTAGTTGTATTTCCCCATAATCTCTTCTTTACCTTCATTTCAGGTCTTCCTCCCCATTTAATCCTGCCAGTCTACTACCCACTTCTTTGAGTGATTATCTCCTCCTCTGGTCCCTTATTGTGATTATTTGGATTGTTGACCACATATCAAATAAATTAAAGATTCATTTATTTATTTTATGTAAATACACTGAAGCTGTCTTCAGACACACCAGAAGAGGGTATCAGATCTCATTACAGATGGCCGTGAGCCACCACATGTTTGCTGGGAATTGAACTCAGGACCTCTGGAAGAGTGTTAGTGCTCTTAAATGGTGAGCCATCTCTCCTACCCCACATGTCAAAATTTAAAAAGATAACCTTGAGACACTTCTTAACAGCTGAATAATATTACATTATGTAAATTTTCCACCTTTCATTATGTCCTCCTCAGTTCATGGATATCTGGGCTGTTTCTAAAGACAGGTTTTTCCTTGCCCAGGCTTCCCTATAATTCTGGGCTCACTCTATAATTCAGAAAGGATTTTTATTATGTGATCATCCTGCTTCAGCCTTAGAGTTGCTGAGATCACAGGTCTGTACTAACAATCGTGATTTATTTCTTATTTATTTATTTATTTATTTATTTATTTATTTATTTAAATTTTGGCTCCAAGTTTTGCTTGATGAGATTGGATCTCTCCCTGTAGTGTGGACTAAACCAAAATCTGCAGTTTCCTAGACTGGTGTTAAACTAAGAATAGTTCTTCTAATAGTCATTTAAGCCCCAATAATACATTCATGAAAACCATGAACAAGAACTGGTTTCTTGATCCTTCCATTTTCCATCTCAGCCTGGAGCTGACCCTGTGGCACAGCTCTCAGTTCCCAAATCCCAAAATGAGAGAGCTGATTTTCCAGGAGTACTGACACACAGGCTTTGAGGAGGGACAAGGCACAGTCAGAGACAGCAAGACCACCTAACACCAGAGATAACCAGGTGGCAAGAGGCAAGGGCAAGAATCTAAGCAATAGAAGAAATCAAGGCTACTTGGTATCACAAAATCCAGTTCTCTCACCACAGCAAGCCTAAGAGAACAAATGGTAGCCCAAGCTACTATACCCAGCAAAATTCGCAATTACCATAGATGGAGAAACCAAATTATTCCATGACAAAACAAAATTTGCTCAATGTCTTTCCACAAATGCAGCCCTACAAAGGATAATAGAAGGAAAACTCCAACACAAGGAGGGAAACTACACCCTAGAAAAAGCAAGAAAGCAATCTTCTTTCAACAAACCCAAAAGAAGATAGCCACACAAACATAATTCCACATCTAACAACAAAAGTAAGAGAAAGCATTACCTCTTAACACCAGTGGATTCAATTCCCCAATAAAAGGACATAGACTAACAGACTGGATATGCAAACAGGACCCAGTGTTTTGCTATATACAGGAAACACACCTCTGTAACAAAGATAGTCACTATCTCAGAATAAAAGGCTGGAAAACAATTTTCCAAGCAAATGGTCCCAAGAAACAAACTGAAGTAGCCATTTTAATATCTACTTTCAACCAAAAATTATCAAAAAGATAAGGAAGGACATTTCATACTGGTCAAAGTAAAAAATCTACCAAGATAAACCCTCAGTTCTGAACATCTGTGATCCAAATGCAAGGGTACTCACATTCATAAAAGAAACTTTACTAAAGCTCAAAGCACACTTGCACCTCACACAATAATAGTGAAATACTTTAACACACCACTCTCATTAATGGACAGATCAAGGAAAGAGAAACTAAACAGAGACACACTGAAACTAAGAGAAGTTATGAACCAAAGGGGTTTTATAGATATCTACAGAACATTTCATCCTAAAACAAAAGGATATACCTTCTTCTCAGTACCTTATGGTACCTTCCCTAAAACTGATCATATAACTGGTCACAAAAAGGCCTCAACAGATACAAGAAGATTAAAATAGGCCCACGTGAAACTCAGTAGGAAACAAGATGAAAGAGTGGACCTTTCAGTCCTACTTAGAAGGGGGAACAATATAATCAAGGGAAGTATAGGTTCGGAGGGACTTAGGAGGCAGAGAAGAGGGGTACAGAAAAAAGACAGGCATAATCAGGTATTGGAGGAGATGGAGGAGATGTCCAGAGGTGAGGAAATTGAACAATGTGTAGCAATGGAAGATGGGGAACTGGGGGTAGAAACCTGAAAGTTTCAGATGCTAGGACAGCAAGAGCTTCCTAGGATTCATCAGAGATGATATTAGCTGAAATTCCTCACAGAAGTGAGGCATAACCTGTCAGGATCATATTGAGAAGTTAGGCATGGCCACCCGATTGAGGGGTGGGACCACTTACCAATATCCAAAATTTTAACCCAGAATTGCTCCTATTTAAATGAAATACAGTGACAAAGAATGAAACAGAGACTGAAGGAAAGGCCATTCATGTAAAGAAATAAACTATCCAATTTTTAAAAAAGGATCAAATTATATAAGTATATTAATTAACTAATATATGATATTATTATATTAACAGCTAATCCTAGGTAGGTAACACATAGTGATGATATCAACTACGTTATTTTGTTGACATTATCAATATTATCCTTCTTCTAATATATCAAATCATGATCTCTTACTTAAGGGTAAAGAGGAAACTAAAACCTAAAAAATGCAAATTGCTAAATATCAGTTACCTTGGCTAAAAAGCTTGCTGGAGGGAAAGTCTGATGGTTTTTAACTGTTCTTTTGATCTTATTGTATGTCTGAATCTCTCAAAAATTTTACCAGCAAAATTTCCATCTTAAAAATTCTATAACATTCAATATCTCTTCCTCAAAAACTAATAAATAGTTCTAAAACAAAATTGAAAATTGGAACTGATTTCTTAATTTATTAGTGAATGTTCACACTTATCTATTTGTTGTTTACAACATTATAATGATGCAATGATATATTATTATTCTCAGGGTATGGACATTCCTAACTGTTCATTTTCATAAATGTTCCTCTGCCTTTTTATTTGAAATTATTTGATGGTGGTGTTATAGAAGCCCTGATTTGGAGAAAAATGCCATCATAGTAACTATTAAATCTCTGTCAACTATTAAAATCTATTGATATTATACATAAACTAGTCATATGTCAGATATGTTTAGTACATTATTGGGATAAGTTTGAGTAATACCCTACCCTTAATGCTCAAATATATTCTCCTATATTAAGCATATAAACAGTGATCTTTAAAACAATTAGATTTTGGATCAGCTCTGTCTTTGAACAAATCAGGTGATTAAACCTGCATATCTTCTGGCTTCAGGAGCATTCAAATTAACAAATGATTTTTGTATAATGTTACTCCAATTTCCATAAAAGTTGTGAAAATGATTTGTGAACCAGTTATGGAACAAATAGGAAAATTATAAAACAATGTGATCATATAAACTGAAACTGGGAAACACCAAGTTTGAAAATATGTCAGAGAAAAGCCATATATCCTTTTGGCTTTGATATAATACATGCAAAGTAAAAAATAGTAAATATAGTATAGTGGAAAACAATGTAGGTATTGACCACATTTACTATCCAAAGTAGTTTAGATCAAACATAGACATTACAAAAGAAAGTGAACTAAAAAGACACATTTCAGGCTAAAAAGAAACATATTTCCAGAGTAAAGCAAGCTATTTGAAATGATTCCCAGTAACCTTTTAACTATCAGATAATTGAATGGTCCATATTCTTACCTATAAGTTGTGACCTCATTTTGTAGCACAATACTGATATTAATCATTGAATAGATGCATATATAATTTGACTAATAAAACAAAACTGTGGGGAGCCGCAGCTGCCACCCTATGTATTTTGAACACCTGGTCTCCAGCTAGAGCAGAGAGCATTGTTATAAACAGGCCTGTATTTGGAAAAGCTGTTGTGATGCAGGCTGGCATGATTTCCCGCAGCCTATTATGCTTTGCCACGTAGCCGATGCTGGTTGGGACCAGGGGAAGTATTTAACCCACAAGGGCTGGGGGCTGTAGGAATAGAAGTAAGATGTAGGGATAGAAGTAAGATGTATGTAAAAATAGGAGTAAGATGTAGGGAATAGGAGTAAGTAAGATGTAGGGAATAGGAGTAAGTAAGATGTAGGGAATAGGAGTAAGAATAGGAGTAAGTAAGATGTAGGGAATAGGAGTAAGTAAGATGTAGGGAATAGGAGTAAGTAGGAAATAGGAGTAAGTAAGAAGAAAGAAGTAAGATGTAAGTAGTAAGATGGGAGTAGTAAGATGTAAGTAGTAAGATGTAAAGATGTAAGTAGTAAGATAGAAGAAGTAAGATAGAAATA
>NW_022196905.1:3756297-3817758 GCF_008632895.1 Mastomys coucha
ACTCAGAAATCCACCTGCCTCTGCCTCCCAAGTGCTGGAATTAAAGGCGTGTGCCACCACCACCCAGCTAATATACTCTTACAATTATATGAAATAGATTGATGAACTTAAAGTAAAATATTATTTTAACCTCCACATATATAAAATTTATTAAAGCTTTCATCACTGTGTCTATGCAGTACACTATACGCTCATTAGCTAATACATTGTAAGTAATACAATATAAGAGATTTAAAAGTGATTTGTCAATTGTTTCATCTTTAACTAGACAACAAATAATTGAATTATAAAATAACTTAGTGAGTGTATGGTTCTAGATGTAGGAAAGGATAACTTACATGAAAATGTTAAAATAATGGATATTCAAATGGACAACAGTGAAAACACATAATAAAATAGAATGCTGTTCCATAATCTGGAGCAAGTAGCCCCCCAAAAAACCCAATCCATTAATTACTTTAAGTCTGTCAAAATCCCTGTTATCCCTAATTCACAGCTGTAGAAAATCAGATAATATCTTCAGCAATGCTTAATGTTAGCTGGAAAATAACCTCTGCAAAAATCATCACAAAAGGCCAGGATTGATTTACATTTAGACATTCCTATTTTTGTTTCTGGTATCAATGTGGAAAAAAATGGTAATTCTACACTGTCATGACTTCATATAGAATGCTTCTGCTAGTCTGTCACCTGTATAGACCTTTCTTAAAACAACAGGCCTTCGGTTAGCCATTATCTGGACTCTTCTCAATGTATGTATAGAGAGTTTCCATTTTGCCTCTTTTTCACTGCTAATCTCGTGGAATTGTGAGTAGTTCCTTTTGTAAATTCATCTTATTCTCTATTGGCTGTCTTAAGGGACTACTTAATCATCATTTCTGTCATTGCTTCGATTTGGGTAAAACTTCTTGCTTTATCAAGACTATTCTACATATGATCAATATGGTTTATGGCATGTCACTGCTAACCTATATGGTTATCTATGAAATTGATTAATTCTAAGATTTTTGGCAACAATAGTGCTCTGGGTGCTAAGCTTTCTCTTAAGTCATGATAGAGATTCATGGGTGAGATATGATAGTCTTCTAACCTAAGATTCACAGTGTTCAGAAACCTTGATTAGTTTTAGCTCTTGATATGATTTCAAGTATATAAATGATGCTAAAGAAGGGACAGAACAAGGCAAATATCTGTCCCAACCCTACTGGGAGTAAGTGCACCAGTAGGATCCAGGGACTCAGGAACCCTGTGTGACCAATGGCACAAGTTCCTTCCTGTCTGGGCTGGAGCAGTGAGCAGAACTGGGGTAGGAACTCTGCAGCCAGTCCCACAACACTCGGAGGAAGCACCACTCCCAGGCACTCTTACACACCTAGGATCCCAGGATCCTAGGATCCCAGAAAGACAGAGACAGCTGGACTCTGAGGAGTTCTGACACAACCAGTATCACAGGAAAGACAGGCTCCAGTCAGATATAGCAAGGACAGGTAGCATTAGCGATAACCAAATGGCCAGAAGCAAGCAAAAGAACATAAGCAAAAGAAACTAAGGTTACTTGGCATCACCAGAACCCAATTCTACCAACATAACAAGTCCTGGATACACTATCATACCAGAAAAGCAAGCCTCAGATCTAAAGTCACTTCTCATGATGATGATAGAGGACTTTAAGAAGGACATAAATAACTCCCTTAAATAAATACAGGAGAACACTGTGAAACAGATAGAAGACCTTAAAAAGGGAACATAAAAATCCCTTAAAGAATTACAGAAAAACACAAACAGGTGAAGGAAATGAACAAAACCATCCAAGATCTAAAAATGGAAATAGAAATAATAAAGAAATCAAAAAGGGAGATAACCCTGGAGTTAGCAAACCTAGAAAAGATATCAGGAGTTGTAGATCTAGCAAGCATTACCAACAGAATACAAGAAATAGAAGAGAGAATCTCAGGGGCAGAAGATAACTTAGAAAATATTGACACAAAAGTCAAAGAAAATGCAAAATGAAAAAAGGCTCCTAACCCAGAACATCCAGGAAATCCAGGATACCACGAGAAGTCCAAACCTAAGGATAATAGGTATAGAAGAGAGCAAAGATTCCCAAATTAAAGGGCCAGTAAATATCTTCAACAAAATTATAGAAGAAAACTTCCCTAACTTAAAGAAAGAGATGCCCATAAACATGCAAGAAGCCTACAGAACTCCAAATAGACTAGACCAGAAAAGAAATTCCTCCCATCGCATAATGATCAAAACACCAAATGCTCTAAACAAATAAAGAATATTAAAAACAGTAAGGAAAAAAGCCACACAAACATAATTCCACACCTAAAAACAAAAAAATAACAGGAAGTAACAATAACTATTCCTTAATATTTCTTAATATCAGTGGACTCAACTCCCCAAAAAGATGCAGACTAACAGACTGAATACATAAATAGGACCCAGCATTTTGCTGCATACAGGTAATGTACCTCAGTGACAAAGATAGACACTATGTCAGAGTAAAATTTGGAAAACAATTTTCCAAGCAAATGGTCCCAAGAAACAACCTAGAGTAGCCATTCTAATATTGAACAAAATAAACCTTCAATTAAATAACACACACACTTATGATTTACATGAGAAGAAACTTCCATTTAGTAAGAGATGCATGGTTATAACAAATAAATATGTTTAAGAAGAAGCCAAGAAGGATGCAATCCACATTAACACAGTACAAGTAACACAGGCAACCTGAAGAAATGAAAACAGAATGAAATATTCCAGACTATTCATTTCTATACATCAAATTACCCACACACAAAGTAGTGTTCAAGTGGAAAAGACATGAATTTAGGTGCAGCATATTCTAGTCAAAACATTCCAGGTCTCAGGTAATTCTAGAAACCTGAGTAGATAATGTCCTCCAAGACTTTTGCAGTTCTGTGATGGAATGAGGGCAGTCTTCAAGCTACAGATGTTTCCCAAACTAATTTGGAATATCTGTAGTATCTACCCTGTAATTGACTCAAGTAAACACATTGGAGCTCCTTTGTTGGGTGCACAAAATCTAGAGAAGAAAACCAAATAGCAACATCATAGAAAAATTTATAGTTATCAAATTATACCAGATTTTCAAAGCACTCAGAAAGATTGCATTTGTTTCTCCTCCAAGTCTTCCACCCTTTGTAAGACGACCATATACAATCAATACCCATTCTATGGTTGAATACATTATGACTCAAAGAATTTAAGAGTGAGTTCTAAGATTCCTAATTGTGGAAGAAGAGGACAAATGTTTACAATGGAGGATTGAAAGTATGACTGACATAAAAGTCAATGATGCAGTAGAATCAGATGTATAAAATTTGGGGTCTTAGACAGATGTACTTAGCACTTAAAACAAGCAGAGTGCATAGAAACACTTATCTAGGACTAATTGGCTATTTTGGGTCTTTTGTTGTTCTATATCAATTTGAGGATTTTCTTTCTATTTATGTGAAGAATGAGATGAGGATATTGACTGTGATTTCATTTGAATCAGTAAATTGCTTTGGTAGGAAGGTTTTTTTCACAATGTTAATTCTACCAAGCTATATGCTTGGGAGATCTTCAAATTCTAGTATGTTTCTTAATTTCTTTGTCCACACATTTAAAGTTTTCACTGTAAAAGGTTTTTTTTTTTACCTCTTTTGTTATGCATATTCTAAATACTTTATTTTATTTGAGAAACTGGGAAGAGGAGCATGTCCATGATCTCTTTCTCAACATGCTTGCTACACATATATATTAAGACTAGTAAATTTTGTAAGTCAATTATGATTCATAATACTTTGCTGAAATTATTGGTAATTCCTACAATTTTTTCTAGTCAAATTTTGGGAACATTGGGTATAAGATAATATAACCTTCAATGGAAAATAATTTGACTTAATATTTTTATCCCTTCTCTTGCTTTATTGTTCCAGCTAATGCCTCAGTCACATTATGGATGAGCAGTAGGGATAGTGTGCAGTCCTCTCCCATTCCTGATGTTAGTGGGGCAGCATATTAGTGCTTTTATCTATTTAGGATGATATTGGTCATGGGTTTGTCATATATAACTTTATTATGTTGGAATATGTTTCCTATAGTCTTACTTGTTCTAGGGTTTTTATTAAGAAGGCATGTTGAATCTTATCAAAGAATTTTTTTTCTTCTATTGAGATTATCATATGATTCTTGTATTTTTATTATTACATTTACTTCTTATATATATTAGAAAATAAAAATAAAACAATGATCATTATAAAAAAGAAATGATGATGATAATAATAATAACAATAATAATAATATACAAAATAGATTGGTTGTAGGAAAATAGTTAAATAAAAAAATGAACAAAAAAATAAAACAATAACAACAAGAGCTTTAGGCAAAAACATCTTGGAAATATGGGACACTATGAGAAGACCAAACTAAGAATTATAGGAATGGGCTAGAGAGATGGCTCAGTGGTTAAGAGCAGTGACTGCTCTTCCAGAGGTCCTGAGTTCAAGTCCCAGGAACCACATGGTGGCTTACGACCATCTGTAATGGGGATCCAATGTCTTCTTTTGGTATTCTTGAGGACATCTACAGTGTAGTCATATAAATAAAATTAATAAATATTTTTTAAAAAGTAATAAAATATAATTTCAACAAAATCATAGAAGTTTTTTCTAACATAAAGAAGCTGAGATGCATATTAAGATACAAGGAACATGGAACACCAAATAGACAGGACAAAAAGAAAGTCCCCTCTGCACATAATAATCATGACACTAAACTTACATAACAAAAATTATAATAAAAGCTGTACTGAAAACACTAAGCATTATGTGAAGGCAGACCCATTAGTTTAACAGTTAACTTCTCAATGGAGATATATTGGCCATGAGGGCCTTGAAAGATGTTCTATAAACTCTTAGAGTTCACATATCCCATACTATATTGCTAGAACCAGAAAAACTTTCAATCACAATAGATATAACAAAAAAGACATTCCATGGTAGATAAATATAGAACCAAATTTAAGCAATATCTATCTGCAAATGTAGTTGTACAGAAGGTAGGAGAAGGAAAATTTTATCCTGAAGATATTAATTATACCCAGAAAACACATGAAATAAATAATGTCAGAAGAGTAAATCAATAGTGGGAGGGAAAAAAGCACATATCATCACAACAAAATAATAGGAATGAAAATACTACTCTCTGATATCTCTCAAAATCAGTGTTTTAATTCCCCTGTAAAAACACACAGACTAACAGAATGGATTTGAAAACAGAATTTAGCCTTTAAGTGTATACATGAAATATACCTTAACATCAAGGATATATCCCACATCAGGGTAAATTGTTAGAACAAGATATTCCAAAGAAATTGACCTATGAAACAAGATTGTAGCCATTTTAATATCTGACACAATAAGCTTCAAACCCAAATCAAGCAGAATAGATAGGGATGCTACTTCTTCAATAAAGGAAAAATATATCAAGATGACATTCAAATCTTTGTCTCTATGCATCACACCAAAGGACAAATATAAGTTTATCAAAGAAACACTACTAGAACTTAACCCTCACATATTAACCCTCACAGACTGATAGGGAGAAACCCTTTCCAAAGAGAGAAATGCAGAGTCAAGTTACACAGCGAAATGCTGGAGCTAACTGGCATTGTAATCCAAATTGACCAGACAAATATTTCCAGAATATTTCACTCAAACACAAAGGAATGTAGCTTCTTCTCAGCACCTCATGGAGCTTTCTCCAAAATTGACAACATACTCAGACTATTCAAATACAATGCAAGTCTCAATAGACACAAGATAATTTATATAACAGCCTGCATTCTATCAGATGAGGACAGATTAAAGCTGGATATCAACAGCAACAGAAACAGCGAAAAGTTTACTCATGGAAACTAGTTAACTCATACTGAATAAAAATGGCTCAAGATAAAAATTAAAAAAAGAGATTGAAAACAATTTTAGAATTGAATGATGAAAGCACAGTGTAACAAAAGTGGCAATAATTGCCTGCATTTAAAAAATAGTAGAGTGTGGGGAGAGCTCATGCTAGCAACATAACAACAAACATGAGGCTCTAGAACAAAAATAAGAATTCACACCAAAAGGAAGTAATGGGAAGAAATAATAAATCTCAATGCTGAAATCAATAATACAGAAACAAACAAATAAGCAAAAACAAACTCAGTGAAAGGAAGGGTTGATTCTTTGGGAAAATCAATGAAATTAACAAATCCTGTCACTGGTAACTAAAAGGCAAAGAAAGAATATCCAAATTAACAAAATTAGAAATGAAAATGGGAACATAACAAAAAACACCAAGGAAATCCAGAGAATCATGGGGACATTTTTTAAAAATCTATGCTCCATCAAACTGGAAAATCTAAAATTTTTGATAATTTTCTCAATATATATTACTTACCAAAGTTAAATCAGGATCAGGTAAGTAATTTAAACAAACCCATAACCTCTAGGGAAATAGAAGCAGCAATTAAAATTTTACCAACCCCCAATTCTGAGGCCAGATTATTTGTTCCTAGAGTTCTACAAAATGAGTAAGTGCAAATACTCCTCAAATTATTCTACACAATTGAAAGGGAGGGTTCTTACCCAATTTGCTTTACAAGACCACTGATAACCTCATACCTAAACAATAAAAAGACTCAAAATAAAGAAAATATGTACAGATTTTCCTTATGAATCTATATTCAGAAATTCACAATAAAATACTTAAAATCCAAATCCAGAAACAAATAAAAATGATAACCAACCATGATTAAGTTGATGTAATACAAGTGATTCAAGGATTGTTTGATATATAAATGTCAATAGATGTAATACATATACATACAAATTGACTATCAAAAACAAAAACTAATATCTCATTAGACAAAACTCAAAGACCTTCAACAAAATTCCACACCTATTCATTGCAACTGTCCTGGAGATACTGAGGATGTCAGTAAAATAAACACAGTTCATCACAAACCAACCTCAACAAAATGGGGAGAAATTCAGAGCCGTTTCCTATAACAACAGGAATAAGACAAGTTTGTCTACTATCTCCATATTTGATGTTTTAGCAAAACCAATACTAAAACTGAAGATCATAGGAGTATGAACAGTGAGAGAAGTCAAAGTATCGATTTTGCAGATGATATGATATGCATAAATGCCACTAACTCTTTTAGAAAAGTAGCAAGATACAAAATCTACACACAAAAATCAGTATTCTTAATGCACATAAGTAACAAACAGACTGAGTAAAATCATGTAAGCAGTAGCTTTCACAAAAGTTTCATGAAACATAAAATATTTTGTAGTGACTCTAACCAAGCAAGTCAAATGCCTGCATGATAAAGAAATTGAAGAAGATATGAGAAGATAGAAAAAAATTGTCTAATGTTCATGGATCATTAGTATTACTATACTAAGAATGGTTATCATATCAAAAGCAATCTACATATTTAATGCAATCCCCATCAAAATTTAATGCAATTCTTCACAGAACTTCAAAGATCAGTCTTCAGCTTTATATAAAAACAAAGAAACAAATAAACAAAAAAAAAAATCCCTACTTACCAGGATAGCTAAAACATTCATGAGTAATAAAATAACTACTGTAGTTACTACCATATCCAGCCTTTGATTGTACTACAGAGCTCTAATAATAAAAGCAGAATGATAGTGGCATACAAATTCTTTTGACATATTGAAGACCCAGAAATAAGTCCACATAATTTGATACTTGATTTTTTATACACACACACACACACACACACACACACACACACACACAAACACAAACATACTGATATGAAGACAGAAAATTCAGAAAATGGTGGTAGTCAAACTGCACAGCTGCAGATAGAAGGATTCATTTATATTCATACATATCACCCTCTGTAAATCTAAAATCTAAATGGATCAAGGATATCAACCTAAGGCCATATACACTGAGTCTTATAGAATAGAACATGGGAAATTGTCTTTAGTTAATTGGCACAGAAAATATTTTTAGAATAGAATACCAAGTACAAGACACTAAGAGCAGCAATTAATAAATGGGACCTCACAACATTGAAAGTCTTCTATAAAGAAAATGATCACATCATTCATGCAAAGTGGTTGGCTACAGAGTAGGAAAAGATTTTTATCAACAACATATCCAGTAAAGAAAAAATATTAAAAATTTATAAAGAACTAAAAGGAAAGCAAAACAATAAACAAACCAAAAATGGACATTATGTAAACAAATAACCAATTAAATTAGGGTATAAATCTTAATAGTGAATTCTTAAAATAGGAAATTCACGTAGTCGAGAAGCACATAAGTAATGTTTAACATCTTTAGTCATCAGGGAAGTACAAAAGTGACAAGTCACATTGGCAAGGATGTGTGGTTAAACGGAGGTTCATCCATTCCTGGAGGAGGTGCAAAATTTTACAACCAGTATGAAAATCAATACAGCCTTTCAGGAATCTGGGATTCAGTAAACCTAAAGATCCAATAATACTACTTTTGAACACATACATAAAGAACACTTGTTACAAAGACAGTTTGTCATCCATGTTCATTGCTGTTTTATTCATAATAGCCAGATACTTAAAACAACCTAGATGTCTGCCAAGGGATGAAGAGCTAAAGATGGTAGATGTAGTACATTTATATAGTACAATATTATTCAGCCATTAAATCATAAATTTTTCATGGAAATAGATGGAACTAGAAAAAATCATCTAAAGTGAGATAATATAGACCAAGAAAGAGAGATATGGCATGTATTTATGTATATGTGGATGTTAACTGTTAAGTCAGTTATACACAATTTAAAATCCATATAACCAAAGAGGTTGCATTTACAGTAAGGGGCTGGGAAATTGCCCAAAGAAATGGAAATAAAATAAATAGTTATAAAGTGATGATATGTAGGTGCTATCACAGTAGAATCATAGGAAAGATCATCACAGGAAAGAGTACTAGGAGGGACAGATAAAACTAAGGGCTGTTTTGAGTACTACTATGGAAATTCAGTAGAAGCACTAAAAAATACATAAATATATGAAGTTGAGTCAAATGAAATCACCAAATATTAGGAGAGACTGGGGCCCACCTCTATATCTCTTATCACCAAAGAAGTCACCAGTACCAGGAATGACTTATATCAATTTAAGTTGTTAGTCAAATGAGTAACATGGAAGACCCTAAACAATTGTCAGGACACTTGTTTGTCTCTTACAAACTGATGGTAAGGCCTTATAACTGAAGACGTCCTTAATGCAGAACTGAATGTAGTTTCAAATGAAAATTCGTTTTCTCTAAGGTGTCTCACTGAAGAAACAAACCAAGTCTAGGCTCCAATTCCCACAAATAGATGGCCACAACAAAAGACACTCAAGGTCATCTTTGGAAGTTGAAGCATAAGGTGGGTCTCAGGGCATTTCCTTTTTAAATCTTACAAGTCTTTTGCATATATATTATAGCCTGTGGTGTTCTGTTTTTATGGAATTCCTGTGTGTCTGAACATGTGCATTTCTGTGCTCATATGTTTCTTGTGCTCTTCCTTTTGCTCTTTTTCTTCTATTTGTTTGTTTTCTTATTCCATTTGCTTGTTTTGTTTTTTAATCTCATGTTATTGTTATTCCTTAGATTTATAGATCCATGTGGAAAAGAAGATGGGAAGAAACTAGGAGGAGTTGTGATATGGGCAACTATAATAGCATGTTGTAGAAAAAAAAACTTTTTGATAAAAGAAAAATACAAATTAAATTGTGTAAGCTATTTAGAACAAAATATACATATATTATGAACATAAGTACAAATTCATAAGGTTCCTGCGTTTTAGGGTCCTTCCTCTTTCCCACAGGAGTCAATGTTTCAACTGTGAATAAATATTTATACAACAATATGTCAAAGGAAGTGTGATTGTTTCAAATTTCACAGGCCAGATGCCGGTATTACATAAGTAAAAAATCCTCATAATCTCTAAGAGTGAATAACGAAAGTGAAAAGTGGCAGCTTGAAAAGATTAAATAGCTGCACCCATTGCAAAGGATGGAATGCATTGAACACAGTCACCTTTTTATTTTTCTAAACTGCTTTTAAAATGTTATTTTCTGTGTGTGTCTGTGATATTAGTAATCAAATGAAAGAATTTTTATGTGCTAAGCAAATGTTCTAATTCTCAGATATATTCTTGACTACTCAGTATCTCAGTATTTTTTGAGTGACATGATATGTATGTATGTGTGTGTGTGTGTGTGTGTGCGTGCGTGTAGGTCTGATTTAATGGTTCTGAAAGACCCCCGGAGCTTGGGAGACCCTCACTTAAGTCTCAGAATGACATGACCACCCAATAACTCATGAGAAACCGATCTTGCTGCAATCACACGAGGTTTATTCAGGCCAGATCTGGGATAGAACACATAGCCAAGTAGGCCAGTGGAGTTTGACCCAGACTACGAGGAGTAAGGGGTATTTAAAGGGAAAAATTCACAAACTGGAGGGGGGTGAGGAGGTTACCAAAGAAACATAACAAAAAACAGTGGAAATTTTCAGAGGAACCCAACCCATGCTTTAGTCAGGGTCAGGGTCCTGAGGAAAACATTCTACAATCTCATTATTCACAAGAATGTGGTCTGGTCAATGCTACTCACTTTATGGCTCATATCCTGCTTTTTGTTCTTGGACCTAACTAGGGGGGCCTTTGTGGCCAGCAGGTTCCTGAAACTGGCTAGTCTACATTCTTGGCTCATTACAGAGGTTTTTCATGCCCTTTTAGGTATAGGTTATACATTATACATCTTCACCAATACATTTCTACTAAATGATCCTTTTTTCTTAATTCTAAAATTCTCCAACCTTACAGTTCCAGAAATACTCAGTAGTTGTATATGAAAAAGCTCAGCTCTGATTTGTGATCACCTTAAGTTTCTTTCCTTTTAATTTACAGATTTAGACAAATGTAATTTTAGGAAAAAGAAAAACAAAAAGATCATCAAAATCAGTAGTAACCTGTGTCTCCTGAATCTAATTACCTATCTGATACACTAGGACAAATAAAGAAAAGGAGAAATCAAATTCATGGTTGAAATTTCTTGATATTGAGAACAGCCCACAAGAGTATTGTGGGATATTTTGGAGATTGTAAAATTATAAAAATGGATGTTTCTAGCTTTAACAAGCTACATGAAGTGGTGTAAGAGTCTGGCTTCATCTGTAAGAATTATGTGTCTGATAATACCTCAGAGACAGATTGAAAGCAAATCATGCCTCATGCAATTTAGAGATGTCATTTGAATGTGTAGAAGAAATGCTGGAACCAGAGAGAAAATATGGCAAGAAAGAAAGGCAAGAGTGCTCAAATAACTCACAGACCTGGGCAGAAAGACAAGGAGAACCATAGAAGGAATGTTCCCAAACATGCTCCCAATTACTATTAGTGGAGAAACTTTGGAATAGTATTTGAGCCCTGCACAGAACCAACTAAATTATGGTTTCTGGGGTTTCCTTGAATTCTATATATTCTATATGGAATTCTATATGCAATTCTAAATGGCTACATATTGCAGTCAAAGCTACAACTTCCCGTAGACTACTTACCAAGTTTCATATCACAGTGTTTTACAGAACAAGCTATGTGTCCTTCTGTGTTGTCAGTGAACAATATCTTTTCTTATTTAACTTCATTTAGTTTTATTTGCTCTTTTGTTTCAGCAAATAACATTTTGTCTTTTTATGTTTTTCTTTTTGTTGTTTGTTTGTTGTTTGGACACCTAGATAAACCCTGCTACATTTGATTTTGCAAATCAATCATCACACAATTTGTTGCTCTACTGTAATTTCTAATTGAAGTGGAACAGTTTGATTATGTGTTCAAGTTATATGTAATTGAATTATTGTGTAAGTTGTTATTGTTAAGGTTCATAAATCCATAATACAATATATTTTCTTATTCATATCTATGTGTGTGTGTATTGTAAAATATTAAGCAACTAGTCATAAGATAACTCAATATCACCTGTCTTCTTTCTCTTTTATAGCATTAATCAATTTATTTATTCACTTTATACCTTGATCACAGTCCTCCAACTCCACTCAGTGCCCACCTCATAGGGTCCTTCCTTCTATTATGCCTATCCACTTACCTTTAAGAAGGGGGAGCATCAACCTTGGATATCAACCCACGCTGACACCTCAAATCACTATAGGACTAGGCACATCTTCCCCCACTGAGGCCAGATAAGGCTAGCCCAGTTAGGGGAGCAGAATCCACAGGTAGGCAAGAGAGTCAAGGTTAGCCAGCACTCCAGTTGTCGGGGAACTTGCATGAGGTCCAAGCTGCACATCTGCTACATATGTGAGGGAGACCTAGGTTTATCCCATGTATGCTCTTTGGTTGGTGGTTCAGTCTCAGGGAGCTCCCAAGGGTCCAGGTTAGTTGACTCTGTTGATCTTATTGTGCAGTCTGTATCCTCTCCAAGTTTCTGAATCCTTTCTCCAACTCTTCCATAAGACTTCCCAACCTCC
This sequence comes from Mastomys coucha, assembly GCF_008632895.1. Taxonomy (NCBI): domain Eukaryota; kingdom Metazoa; phylum Chordata; class Mammalia; order Rodentia; family Muridae; genus Mastomys; species Mastomys coucha. Next base: position 3,768,865 of record NW_022196905.1, read on the forward strand.
TTCCAATGTGTGGCTTTGGGTCTCTGTATTTTTGTTGGTCAGCTAATGAATGGTGTATCTCAGAGGACAGTTATGCTAGGCTCCTTTCTGCAAGCATAACAGAGTATCATGAATAGTGTCAGCAATTGGTTCTTGCTCATGGGATGCATCTCAAGTTGGGCCAGACACTAGTTGGCCATTTTCTTAGTCTCTGTTTTTGTTACTGCACATTTTATACACAGGAGAAATTTTGAAAAGAAGTCTTTGTGGGTAGGGTAGATTTCTCTCCACTGAGAAATCTGCCTGGCTACAGAAAGTGGATACTTCAAGATCCATATCTCCAAGTGCTAGGAATCTCAGCAAGTCACCCTCAGACTCTCTGAAGCCTCTCCACCCCAGGTCTCTGCCAATTTCAGAGATGCAGGCTCTTCCCTGCATTTAAATTCTTCCCAGCTCTCGCAAAACCTGATTCCTACTTCTCTGTTCCCTTTTATAACCCTTTTTCTACCTCCTACCCTCCCTCCAAATACATTCAGTAATTATTTTATTTCCCCTTATGAGTGAAACTTAGGCATTGTGCCTTGGGCCCTAAATGTTACTTTAGCTTCTTTAAGTCTGTGAAATTTAGTGTGTGTATCCTTTACCTTATGTATAACCACTCATAAATGAGTACATACCATGCATGACTTTTTGGGTCTGGGTTACCTCACTTAGGATGATATAACTATTTCCACTTCTCTGAGACTGACTAGTTGAGTTCCAGAGTAGTTGTACAAATTTGTACTCCCAGCAGCAATATAGGCATGTTTCTCTTGTTCCACAACCTTGTCAGCATTTTCTGTCATTTCAGTTACTTATCTTAGCCTTTCTGATGGGTGAAAGGTAGAATCTCAGAGTCATTTTGATTTGCAGTTCCTTGGTGATTAAGGACATTGAGCATTTCATTAGCAATGCCTCTGTTGATAATTCTCTGTTTAGTTCTGTACTCCAATTTTAAGTGGGCTATTTGATTTGTTTGTGTCTAACTTTTTGAATTCTTTATAAATATTAGCTATTAGGCCTCTGTAAGATGCAGAGTTGGTGAAGATCTTTTTCCAATCTGTAGGTTGCCCTTTAGTCCTAGTGACAGTTATTTTTTTTTTGGGGGAGGGGTGTTTTTGTTTTGTTTTGTTTTGTTTTGTTTTAAAGAAGTTTTTATAGTTTCATGAGATCCCATTTATTGTTGATCTGAGAGCCTGAGCTATTTGCATTCTCTTTGGAAAGTTGTCTTCTGTACTAATGAGTTCAAGAGTATTTACAACTTTCTTTTTTTATTAGAGTTAGTGTATCTCGTTTTACAGTGAGGTCTTTGATTCACTTGTCCTTGAGTTTTGGGCAGGTGATAAATATAGATCTATTTGTATTCTTTTACATGCAGGTATGCAGTTAGGCCAATAGCACGTGATGAAGATGCATTCTTTTTTCCTATTGTTTTGCTTTGGCTTCTTTGCCAAAAATCAAGTATCCATAGGTGTATGGGTTTATTTCTGGGTCTTCAGTTGGATTCTATTCATCAGCTGTCTATTTCTATACCACTGCCCTGTAATTTTTTTTTTATCAGTATTGCTCTGTAGTATTGTTTGAGATCAGTGATGGTGATTCCTTCAGAAGTTCTTTTATTATTCAGGATTGCTTTAGCTAGCCCAGATATTTTGTTTTTACATCTGAATTTGAGAAATGTTCTCTCAAAGTCTATGAAGAATTGTGTTGGAATTTTGATGGTGATTGCATTGAATCTGTAGATTGTGTTTCGTAGGATGGCCATGCTCACTATGTTAATCTTACTGATCCATGTGTATGAAAGACATTTCCATCTTCTAATATCTTCTTCATTTTTGTTCTTTTGAGATTTGAAGTTCTTGACATAAAGGTCTTTCACTTGCTTGGCTAGAATTACATGAAGATATTTCATATTATTTTTGACTACTGTGAAAAGGAGTTGTTTCCCTGATTTCTTTCTCAGCCTGTTTATCATTTGGATAGAGAAGGGCTAATGATTCTTTTTAATAGTTATATTTCTATCCAGCCACTTTGCTACAGGTGTATGTCAGCTGTAGGATATCTCTGGTAGAATTTTTTTGATCACTTATTTATACTATCACACATCTACAAGTAGTACTATTTTAACTTCTTTTTCAATTTGTATCCCCTTTATCTTCTTTTCTTTTTTTTTATTCATCTGGCTAGAACTTCAAGTGCTATATTGAAGAGACATGACAAGAGTTGACAGTCTACTCTGGTCCCTGATTTTAGTAAAAATGTTTAAGTTAATTACATTTAATTTCCTATTGGCTATTTTCTTAGTGTATATTACCTTTATTGTGTTTAGCTATGTGCCTTGAGGCAGTTGGCTTGGCCTAATGCTGCTTGTGTTATAGTGTTAATTCCCCAAAACTGCTTACATGCTTGTCAACATGTAAGACACTAAGGGACGTTGCCTCCAGTTGGTAAATAAAAATGCCAGCAGCCAATGGTTCTGCAGGGCAGACAGAGGCAAGACTTTTAGGATTCCCAGGATTGAGAGAAAGAAAGGAGGGAGAAGCAAAATCACCATGAGAAGGGCTTAGGACAGACTAGCCATGTAAGAATTCTGTTAAGTGGTCCTAGAGGCTACTTCCCTGATTGGGTCTGGGGTAGCATAGATGAAACATAGATTTTAAAGGATGTTAACTGCGGAATACTGGAGGTGAATAGCCACGGGAAGGATTAGAAGTGCCCAGCATTTGAGCTAGTAAAGATATATCAAAATTAAATGGAATATGTGTGTCTTTCATTAGTGAATCCAGAGAGCTCTTGGGAGGGTGTGTATGCACAACCATCCAGAGCACAGAGCAGATTAGCTAATTCATGCTACACCTTAAATCCCTGATCTCTCCAAGACTTTTAACATGAAAAGTGTTGAATTTGTCAAGGGCCATTTCAACATCTAACAATATAATAATGTGTCTTTTTTCTTTCTGTTTGTTTATATGGTGGATTATTTTGATGAATTTTTATATATTGAATTACCCCTGTGTCCCTGTGATAAAGCCTATCTAATCATGGTGGATGGTGCTTTTGACATGCTGTTGGATTCAGTTTGTGAGTATTTTATTGAGTTTTTGTTTTGTTTTGTTTTGTTTTTGTTCTTTTTGTTTTTTGTTTTTTTTTTGTTTTTTGTTTTTGTTTTTGTTTTTTGTTTTTTTTTTTGCATCAATGTTCATAAGCGAAATTGGTCTAAAATTCTCCTTTGTTGATTGTTTGTGTATGCATCATGGTGACTCAGTCTCATAGAATGAGTTTGTCAACATTCCTTGTCTTTTTATTGTGTGGAATATTTGAAGAGTATAGGTATTATCTCTTCTTTGAAAGTCTGGTGGAATTCTGTGAAAAAACTATCTGGACCTGGGTGTTTTTTTGGTTGGGAGACTTTTAATGCCTGACTTTCAATGACTATTTAAGTTGTTTATCTGATCTTGACCTAACATTGATAAGTGAAATGTATCCAGAAAATGACCCATTTCATTTAGATTTTTCAATTTGTGGAGTAATACCTTTTGAAGTAAGACCTAATGATTCCTTGATTTTCCTCAGTGTCTGTTTTTCTGTGTCCCTTTTTATTTCTGATTTTGTTAATCTGGATATTGTCTCTCTCTTAGTTAGTTTTGGTAAGGGTTTGTCTATCTTTGATTTTCTTAAAGCTGTTTGTTTTGTTGATTCTTTGTAATATTTTCTTTGTTTCTAATTTATTAATTTTAGCTCTGCTTTTGACTATTTCTTGTTATCTACTCCTCTTTGATCTGTTTGCTTTTTGTTGTTGTGGTTGTTCTACAGCATTGAGGTATACTGTTAAGTTACTAGTTTATTTTCAGTTTCTTTATGAAGGCACTTAGCACTATGAAATTTTTTCTTAGCACTGGTTTTATTCTGTCTCATAATTTGTGTATCTCTTCACTTATTTTCATTGAATTCTAGAAAGTCTTTAATTACTTTCTTAGATTGAAATTGATGAGAAACAATTCTTGGCATCAGAAACAGCTTGGGATAGACTGGAATTAACTGTTAATTCTTGGGAGATTTTCATCACAAGTTTGTATGTAAAAATAACACCACTCTAAGTAATTCAAACCAACTCAAATCTGTTCAGCTTATCTGTTATCTATTGTCCATAAAGGGAATAGAACATGGAATATTAAAATCGTGACATCATTACAGAACAAATAACTATAAATTGTGACATGCTATTTGAGACATAAAACATTAAAATAAATAATAAAACTAATAATAATTTGAAACTAATAATAAAGCTGCATTCTAAAGACTTTTATTTGCATTTTGCTTTCCTAAAAAATTGGCCTATTTGTGAGTACACAATCTACGATTTCCTGAATTATATCAATTATGGCTGTACTAATAACTACCAGTCATTTTTGCCTCCACAAAAGAACTTTGTGTAGCAAAAAGAATATAAGCTGATTAATTTGTTCTGTTTAGTAAAAGAGGTAAAAGATAAGATTGGTCTAAAAATGATCAGCATTAAAATAAAATTGGCTAGGAAGTTAAAAAAATAAGATGTGATGGTTTTGGCATTACTGAAAGAGTTCATATTTGCTTCAGTTGTATGGAGTATATTTTCCTCAATATTGATTATAAATCTACCAAACTTTTAAATGTATATAGATTTGATGGAGTTATCTTTCTTCTCAGATAGCTGGTGAAGACAACTGTCCTTTCAGCAAAGGAAGTGTCCATTCAGCAAACCCTAAATGCATATCACCTATTTTACAGCCTTACAGCTGATTACATCAGTTCTTTTCAGCTGAAGAAATTCTGTGTTCCTTATTCATTAAAATTATTCATTATTCATTCCTTACTCAGTTAAAAATGCTTTTTATTGTAAATACACTATTCACTCATCAAAAATTGTCTAATGTGTTAGAAATATCAATCTCTATTTAAAAATACTGTATCTAGATTTTGAAATGATTTCCACAATAATTCTAATGATTTTTAAAATTTATTCTGAGAGTAAAGGAGGATTTAAAATTTTTCTGTAATTTAAAACAATTTATGGGATTTTTGTTCTGAATAATTGATGCCAAAGTAGAATATTTTTCTTAGTGCCACATTTTTAGAGAAGGGAAATTTTCTTAACCATACTAATCACTACATGAACCCCATTGAATGATTATATGGTATATGAACCCCTAAATGCTCCTTTATCACAAGATATTGTCTATCCTAAGCATTCAGGGCTAAACCCTCTTTCTTAAAGAGCTTTCACAAAAGCAACAATTGAGCACCTCTTTGAATCTCTATGATTTTGTTGAAGATGTTTTCTGGGCCTTTGGACTGATAATCTTCACCCTTTTCAATTTCTTTTATTCTTAGTTTTGGTCTTTTTATAGTGTCCCAATTTTCATGGATGTTTTTAATTAGGGACTTTTTACATTTGGCACTTTTTTTGATCAATGTGTCCATTTCTTCTGTCAAATCTTTGATGTCTGAGATTCTCTCTTACAGCTCATATTCTGTTGAGGATGCTTGTGTCTATAACTACTATTATATTTCCTAGGCTTTTCCACCTAAAGAGTTGCCCCCATCTATGTTTTCTTTATTGCTTCTATTTCCCATTTTAGGTCTTGGTCTGTCGTATTCTTTTTCTTTGCCAGTTTGATGGTATTTTCTTGTGCTTTTCAAAGGGACTTACGTGTTTCCTCTTTAAGGGTTTCTACCTGTTTGTGTTTTCCTGTATCTCTTTAGGGGAACTATTTATATTCTCTTTAAAAGCCTCCATTATCTTTCTGAGTGGGGCTTTAAGAATACAGTCTGCTCTACAGGTGTGTTAAGCTAGGTTCTGATCATGCTAAATTGTATTGGCTTCTGTTTTTTTGTTTTTGTTTTTGTTTTTATATTCTTGGGCTTCCCTTTTGCCATCTATTTTTCTCTAGTGTTGGTTGGTCTGAGTATCCCAAGTTGGAGTATACCTCCAGGGAGGCAGCTGAGTGTCTTGGGTTTGAACAGTCCTCCTGTCTGTTTCAATTTGGAGCTGACCTCTTGGAAAGCAGAGCTGTGGTTTGTTACATCATGTGTCCTGCTCCACAATATAAAGCCAAGTGCAGATGGAAGGAAGATGGATCTTCGACTTGTTGGGTTTGCTGGGTTCTCTGAAGTCAGCAAGACTGAGGCAGGTAGGCGGAGGTGTACCACCTGTGTGTATCAGCTTAGAGCCTAACTCTTGGGAGGCAGGCAGAGGTATGGACTGGGCTACCATTTGCACTGATATGTAATCACTGCTGGTGTACAGTGTTTTAGATTTAACACCTTCTTTGAGCGAGGTAACCATTTCTCCCCCATCTCTTCTCCAGTGCCTGGAATTGTCTTTTCCATCTCTAGTACTGTGGTGAAGATACTCTCCCAGGTTGTTTTTCAAGTTTCTAAATTAGCTTTGGTTTGGACTTTTGTTACTGGTGCTATTTCCACTTTCAGGTATTAAACTGTTTTACTCATTATTTCCTTGTCCTGTTTTTGTTTTTATGGATTTATTTAATTCATTCATGCCCTCTTCACAGATCTCTATGATATTCATAATGGCTATTTTAATGTCCTGGCCTTGTGCTTTAGCTATGTTGCCTTTTTAGAGCCTACTCTAGTAGGGTTGCTTTGGCTCTAGTGGAGAGCTACAGTACTTGCTGTTATTGTTTGTGTTTTTCTGCTGGCATGTAGGCATTTGTGTTTGAGATGAGTGTAATTCTTGGTGTAGATCTCTGGTTTTATTTTTGTTATGTGGATTTTTTTCCCCGTTGGTTTCTGTCACCCTTCCTGGTTCATAGAAGGGTGTGGTGGCTGTGGGTTGCCTTCTAGGGAATGTTTCTGAGATTCTTCTATGTGTAGCCACTGGGTGTTGTGAGTAGAATGTGTTTCTAGGTATTTTGAGCTTACACTTAGGAATAGGAATGGGTTAGACTCATGGATGTGGTGCTAAAGTGGTCTACAAGAGGAAAGAAACAGGGTGTTCTGCCAGGACCTTAGGAAAGGAGGTTGGTTGAGAAGGGAGAGAGGATGTAACAGGTAGTTTGATACAAAGGAGTGAATGAGACTGAGGCATTGTATTTGAAGGCCAGGGGGAACCAAATGTAGACTACCTGCTTCTGGACTACTTATTTCCCTGGCTGGCTTGGTTTGTATATTCCCAGGAAATTCCTTATGGAATTAGTGTTAATCTTATTGTGAGAAGAAGCCCACTACCTCAGTTATTTGAACCAAATATGAAATATTGTAAAATACTAGCCAGGACCATGGATACTTGCCAGTTCCATACCCAAGACTCATGATCAGAATATGGAGTCAAATTACATTAGTCATGAGCTTATAAAGACAAAACACACGAGGCTACATAATTGCCACCTTCATCCAAGCAGAAGTATGATCTCTCTCAAACGCACATGTCATGTGTAATTTGGTAACTTTGCTTGATCATAGAAATGGAAACGTGTTTTGTTATCTTACATGAATTCCAGCCCCCAGTGTTTCAGGAAAGTATTTGTCTTTGGGCAAGTGAGGCTTACATATTACAGGCATTTTGTTTTATACATCTCCTAAGCAAAGTAATTTTAATTTAAAATATAATATTAGCCATCACATCCTCCCCTTCAGTGGTATCCCAAGTCAAATCCTCGACTATGTTGTGGGTACCTTTTCATATTGAGTTCTTACAACTATCAGTTTAATGGCACCCAGATAAGACTTTATGTATATAGTTAAGGCACTAATGATGAAAGAACAAAGAGTAATCAGCAGAAACAGAAGAGCCAAAAGTCCTGCAATGGATGAAATCAGAGTAACTATCTAGGAGGAGACAAAAAATGTGAATTGGAACACGTCATTTATTTTATCTTGGATACATTTTTATACAATTACTATTATTGTTTTTGCACAGCCAAATTATCTCTGATTACGAAATAGTTTGCATAGAAACACTTTTTTTCTTAAAATCACAAAATAACCTCCTCCAGAATAGAGCAAGTCAAGTATCTTATCATATTGTAGAATTATCTTAGCTAGAATTGTCCTAGATAGGGTTTTTATTGCTGTGGAGAGACTCCATTACCATGGCAACTCTTAAAAAGAAAAACATTCATTTAGGGCTACTATACAGTTTCAGAGTTTTGTCAATTATTAAGCAAGAAACATGGTGGCAAGTAGGACTACATGGTGCTGTCAAAGAAGCTGAGAGTACTTTTTATCCACAGGGAACGGAAGATTCTGAATCACATTGGGCTTAGCTTAATTAAGCATTTATGAGACCACAAAGCTCATCACCACAATGAAATATATGCTCCAAGTAGACCATACTTACTAATAGTGGCACTCCCTATGGTTCAAGCATTCACACCCATGAGTGTATGGAAATCATTCCTATTCAAACTACTCTATTCCACTTCCTGGTCTCCATAAGCTTGTAACCATACATAATGCAGAAATGTATTTAGTCTCACTTCAAATATATCCATAGTCCACAACAGTTTCAACCCTGTTTAAAAGTCCACTATTCAAAGCCTCTTCTAAGATTCATGCAATCTCTTAATTGTAATCCCCTGAAAAAACAAAATCAAAAAAAGTTCCAACATATGACAGAGTATATGCATTACTGTAGCAAAAGGTAGGAAAAGGAACATAACGAGGAAATGCTGGACCAAAGCAAGACTGAAAACCAGCTGGGCAATGTCCAAACTCTGCATCTCCATATCTGATGTCAAAGTGCTGTTTGGATTTCCACCTTCCTTCAGCTTTGTTGATTGCAATATACTTTTTTCTATTTGCCTGTTTCCACTCCCTGTGAGCAGCTGTCCTTGGCAGGTATCTCATAGCTCTGGCATCTCCAACATCTTGAGGTTTCCAAGGCAATTCAAGTCTTCACATTCACAGTTTCACACAATGGCCTCTCTGAGCCTCCATTCAGGGACATCTCTGTCATACATCTAGCGTTAGTGGCTTTCCTTGGTTATGAAGGGAGATTCCATAACCCCTTTCTTCTAATCCCAATGCTAAACCCAGAGTCACATGGCCAAACATGCCAAATTCTCTTGTTTGCTGGGGCTGGAACATGACCTCGTCATTCAATTATATCTTTACAAGCTTTCTGTTTTTGATCGTTTTCCTTCACTGCTTAAGATTGCCTACCCTGAATTTTACTCTGTAGATCTTGAACTCAGAGATCTGCTTGCCTCTGTTTCCTGAGTGCTGACAATAAAGGTGTGTACTACTCTGCCTGGACCTAGGATACTTTTAATTCTTTCTCACAGGATGGATACTTAACTGGGTGGGATCTTGCCATGGGGACTCTATTCCCTCATTCTATTTAATATTAGGCTTTCCTTTAATCTGTTTCTCTTCTTTAACAGAGATTTTTGATCTATTTTATGTCCTGGTACCAGTTTTCACCTTGAATTATACACTTTATATTTTTCCTTGCTCAGCTTGCTCTTTTTCAGTATATATCTTTGTAAGAGGGAAAACTCATAACCACATGACAGAGTAAATCTAGGCTATTTTGAGATTCCCTCTGCCAACAGAATTAAGTCAAAACTCTTCACTTTAGCCTTAGGCAGACTTTTTGAACAAGGGCAAAATGTAGCCACATTATTAGCCAAAATAATACAGCAGCTATCCTTAGACTACATACAAAATTCTCCTTGGAAACCTCTTGATCCAGGACCCTACAGTTTAAATTACCCTCAGTACCACCCTCTTCCATATCCTTACTAGTATGTTCCATTAAGTACCACTTAAAGCAGAACACTGCTCTCTAAATCTAAAGTCCCCGAATTCATATTCCTGCAAACAAAAACTTGATCAGACCTATGACAGCCATACCTGATGTCCATGGTACCTACCAACTTCTGACTTCTGCCTTAGTTTATGTTTCTGTTGCTATGAAGAAACACCATAGCCATAACAACTCTTATAATGGAAAACATCTGATTGGAGCTGGCTTACAGTTTCAGAGTTTAGTCTACTATCATAATATCAAGAAACATGGTGATATGCAGGCAGACATGGTACTGGAGAAGTATCTGAGACTTCTATACCTTTATCCATAGCCAACAAAGACTGATTCACACTGTGAATTGCTTGAGAATATATGGAGATCTCAAAATTCATGTCCACAATGACACACTGTCTCTGAGAAGGCTAACAAACAGTACTACCTCTCATGAGCCAAGCATTCACTCATGAGGCTATGGAGGCCATTTCTATTCACACCACCACACTAATAAATCTACCTGTTTATAGATTTGGCTTATTTAGGTTAATTCAGATTTAATGGGTACCTTTTCTAGTATTGCAAAAGGCACTATAGGTAGCTATTTTGTTTCATTTGCCAGGGAGCTTTCTTTCTAGCTAAACTTCTAGCCTCCTGTTACAGATAAGAAACTATGTACTCTCTCCTGTAACTGCTTCTTAGCTAGAATTATGTGTTATCAGGGCACAGAAGTGCTAGAATGTTAGTCAAAGGCTGGTTGGGGATTAAGACAATGGGGCATTCATCAAAAACATCTGTTTTTTTGTCCCAGCTAAAGAGACAGAGAGCAATCATATCAGTTGGACTGGTTCATATCAGCAGTTTAGAGCTTTCTGTTTTAGAATAACTACTAAAGTGTGGTGTAGATCACTTTTGGAGTAGTTTATAATCTGCTGCTGATTCCAGAATGATGTTTTTCAGCCCAGTGAAAATCTGGTGGACACACATAGACTGGAGGTAGATGTTAAAGTTTAAGAACTTAAAAATCTTACATTTGGAATTCCCAGGCCCATGGACCTAGTAGCTGGGAGAAGGGAGAAGTCCTAGACCAGAATGGTGGAGAGATCCCACCCTCAAGGATAAGGAGGTGGGAAAACTTAGGCTGTTGATTGGACAGGAATACTTACCTGGATTTCCTTTAACCCGTTAGAGCTATATCAAGTCTCAGCTCCCTCTCAACTCTGTGAAGCTTAATTGATTTATTTTAGTTTACAAAAAGAAATAATAGTGCTTTATCAAGTCTAGATTAATAGCTTATCAGAACACCATTGATCAATGATACTCAATGAACCTTTGAAATCTTACTATAATAATAACATAGAGGATAAAAAAAATTGAAATATATCTCTTTTTAAATATTTTTATAGTTGTATAATTTATATAAGCCTGAATTTTTTTCTTAAATTATTTATTACCAGACACAAGTTATTGATTACTGGGAACAGCCATTGCAAATCAAGTTCTTTTAAATAAAGAAATAGTAAAAAGTTATATCTGAAAGCAGATTATCCTTTTATATGAAGCCTGTTGGCACAGGAAACCTTACTGATTTGCCTTTCTTACCAAGGGACCTAATAGCTCCTGAAAAGCAAAGCCTGGATTTTACATATGAAATTTATTGATAAGACAACTGCTGGTAATTTGATAATGCTACAGTTATCTGTCAACAATATCAGAGATCTGAAAACTATAACTTATATATAACATGAAATATAAACCAAAGAGCCTATGTATCAATTAACAATACAAAAAAATTATCTACTACTTAAGGGTTACCCTAGGCTCCAAATGTCTTCATGTTCTTTGGTGGCATCAGTCAAAGATTTTCAGCTACCATATAAGACAGCATTATATCATCAGTTGCTGCACAGACAGCATAGGCCTTAAGTTGCCAAATAGAGAGTGTCTAAAAGATTATCCTCTGGAGATGAATTTGGGAGAATTGACTTATGATGGCCAGGCAGAATAAGGCAGTCAACACAAAGAGTTCAGAGTTTGGTTAGAACCCTGAAGGTATGTGAGTCATGGGTAGATTTTTCCCAGGGGTTAGCATCATTGCAAAACTGGTCTTTACCACACAATATCCTGTAGAGAGCATCGGGTTGCTTCTAGATGCTTGGATTTCTGTCTATTACAGAAAGACTTTTCCAGTAAACAATTTAAATGCCAAATTCAGCAAGTCACTGAAAAGTTTTAAAAGCCATCTATAGACCATACCCAATTTTAAGTAAACTTTACTTGCTTTTAATTATTTGCTTTAGGCTTAAACTGAAAATATATACAAGAGATTAAATAAAGATTATTCCTGTAAATATATTAGTACTTAGCATGACTTAAAGTATACTTCTAAACACATTAAAGCCTTTGGTCACTTATAAGGTGACTGTTAATTGTCTTACAGTTTATAATAAGTTAGTAACTTCTATAAGATTAGAATTTGCACTTTTATCTCTTTAAAGTTATAATTTTTTAATTAAGTCCTCTCTCTATAAAAATAAACCTTTAAATCATACAGTGTATAGAGATAGAGAGACTGAGAACTTTACTTTTTCCTGGCAATCTCTCTGTTTCTGTTACTCAGTTTATCAAAATAGATAAAGTTTAACAAAGTTAGTAAAAACATGGAGGTTAAATGTACATGATTAAGTAAGTCTCCTTTAACCTGAATAGACCATAGGTAAAGAGAGACATTCTATAGGGTCTTTGCCATATGGCTTAGGTCATTATCTGGCTGCATCATGAGATAAGAATATCCTAGGTTCTGGAGTTTGGTGTTTATTGCTCATATCTGTGCTTCTATATGACATATTAATATAAAACATTTTATACACTTAAAATATCCCATAGCCTTATAAATTTAAATACTTTAAAAGTTTTGAAAAAAAGGTCAGGGTTTTATTTAATGTCTATAAAACTCTAATTTTTTATGTTTTAGAAAATTTAATCAAAAGGGAGGAAAAAGGTCACAATCACAATTTAGACAAGACATGACCAAACTCAATCAATATGAACAACTCAATGTTAATATCTGGGGTTTAGTCAGGATCCTCTGGGCTTCCCCTAGCGGCTCAGGTAATCTCTCCAGCTCAAGCTTGTGCAGCATGCACAGCCTATCTTCTAGTATCTAGCACGTTTCATGTCATTTTGTCTGCCATTCCTAGTGACCACCCCATGGCACCAGCATCTCCTAAAATGCTGGGGCCCTCACTAAACTGGGCTTTCTTTAGGAACTCCAGGCTGGTATATGTGTCAAGCTTCAGCTTTTCCTCATGACCCCTATATTATGCCAGTACCACCTGGAGTACTCTTATATTTCAAAGTTCATCTGCTAGCATGAAGTACATTTTGAATATAAACACATGGAGGTACAGCTTTAATGCCTTATTAAATAAGCATTGGTTTTAGAGCCTATCAGCCTCATTTTTACAATTTTGTTTTCAGGACAAGAATAGAATATATAAAATCCATCCTAACTCAAAATATTTAAGATACCTATTGTTGCCTTCTTTGTTGGTTTATACCATGTGGTCACCTTTAATCAAGATGGCAGAGGAGACACTTCTAACCTTATTAAATATTGCTGTAAGCCACATGTTTGCCTTCATCTCTATGAAACTAAGATTGTAACAAGCCACAAGATGCTAACATTCTAATCATCCAAGATGGTCTCATACCACATGGTCCCTTTAAAATTACCTATGTATGAATATTTATCTACTAATCCCCTGTGTTATGAGTTTTAAGTTATTTTCTTATTACAGATTTTCAAACAATATTCAATTAGGTTAAACTCCTTGAGGTATAAAAAGTTTTTATGATATTCTTACAGATCTTGAAATAAGATTTATATTTTAACAAACATTTTAGGAAGTTGAATGAAGCCAATCATCTATTTCTTTTCCTCCTTTTCCTCTTTTCTTTTCTTTTCATTTCTTTTCTTTCCTTTTCTTTTATTTTTTTTCTTTAAGCTGTTTTGCTTTACTCTCTTTTCCTTGTTATAAAATAGGTGATTCACCTGATATAGAACAGAGAGAAAACATTTAAATAAACATGCTTGTGTCTAGAGATGGAAAACCTATTACTCAATTCCAGAGCTGCTTTTTCAATAAAGTAGAACAATATAAAAATTATATTATTACCCAGACAAAAAAGATATTAAGTTCTTGCTAACATGAATCGAGTGACCAGAAAACTAAGAGAAAGGAAAGTTTGAAAAACAACAATCCAAGAAGCCATGGAAAATAGCAGCAGAGACAACAAAAACAAAACTAATAAACACAGAAGACAGAAAATACAAGATATGGAGACAGTAAAAGTGAAAATAAAAAAACAAGATATGAAAAGGCAAAACAAATAAGATAAAACAAAAACAAAAAAGAAAACAACAACAACAACAAGAAAAAAACAGAAGAAGAACTCCAGGTATGTGGTTTGACTTCTCATTTTTGCCTTGAATAGATCAGACACAGAACATGCTCCTGCTGTTAGGGGTCCCTCATAAATGTGCAGAGGGCTAAGTCCATCTCATACATGATCTCTGATTGGTGGCTCAGTCTCTGTGAGCCTTCATGGGCCTGGTGAGTTGATTCTATAGGATTTCTTATGGTGTCCTGCCAAGGACCAGCCTCAAATGAGAGGGGTTTTAAGAAAGGGGTATCTGTGCAAGACAAAAAGAATAAAATAATTGACTTAAAGTCAAATCGTGGCTCCAAGCTGACTGCCCAGTTTCTGTTGAGATGGCTTTCCAGACATGCCCCCTCTGTGTGTGAGTGTGTGTGTGTGTGTGTGTGTGTGAGAGAGAGAGAGAGAGAGAGAGAGAGAGAGAGAGAGAGAGAGAGAGAGAGAGAGAGAGAGAGAGAGAGAGAGAGAGAGAGAGAGAGGTGGGGGAGGATGAGGAGAGAAAAAGAGAGAGAGAATGTCTGTCTTTATGTGTTCTGATCTGCTATAGACAGCTTTTTCGGGCTTGTCTGAAAACTCTGATTGAGATAGGTCTCTCTTTTACTAAAATTTCTTAAAACTCTCTGGATAGCTCATGGGTTTTCTGACCAAAGTCAGAAAAGCTGTTTTAAAAATATTCTTGGATCTTCTGGCCAAGTCCAAAATCATGCCAGAAAAATTCTAAAAGTGATTTTTGAATTTTTCTGATCAAAATCAAAATGTCAAAAAAATAAGAGCTGCCTTCAGTCTTCAGATAGCCTTCTCTGGAAAGCTGCTAGAAAACATTTTTACAAGAGCTTTGTCATCTCTCTAAGTAATTCTTTGGATTCTGAGCAAGTCAGAAAACCTGTTAGAAAGAATTCAAAAAAAGCTATAAAGAATTCTGAAGGAGCTGTATTTGCTCTCCATGGATTTTCTGACCAAAATCAGAAATCATGTTAGAAAAATTCTTGAAGAGTTGATTTTACTCTCTAGAGATCTCTAGGTAGCTCAGCTCTCCCTAGAGAAGATTATAAAGAACTGTTAATGCTTTCTGCTAGCTTATCTCATGCAGACCAAAAGCCATTTTTTAAACTTATATATCAATTCAGTTATTTATGTCAGGCTCCCGTTTGACTATCCTATGTATCAGCATCCCATGACTCCAGTACCTTAATTCTTAGGAGACAACAGCAGACATTTTTTTAACATTTCAAAAGAATTCAGAGATTTATCTGCCTCTGTTAAATATAGACAATAAGCTAGTTAGGTGGAACCCCATCCTGAAATTGCCATTTCTACCACAACTGGGCCTAACCTTGATGTGTCTCTGGCTAACCCTGGACTTAGGAGTTTGTCTGCCTTTGTAAACAAAAACAAACAAAACTTAGCTAGGTAAGGTCTCTTGCAATCACAACTCCTTAAATGTCGTTATCTCCTTTCTTGGTAACTTTCTGACAAGATGTCTCATAGTGTAGTTGCTTTTTTTCCTTTAGATTCATGAAGCTCTTCATATAATTCATATTGCATCCTTATTTTTTACATACTTGAGAAATTATATATTTTCTAACTCATGTTTTTACAGTTTTTTGTCCACAGCCTTAATGTCTGTCCTGAAGGTTCCAGCATTTACCATTTTGCTAAGACATTAGCTACACCTATTCCTCCAAGACTTGTGCTGTCTTCAATTATCATGGAATCATTAATATTAACATGGAGACCATTACTTAAAGGAGGAATATAAAATATCTACTTTATAATACAAGCAAGCCTTATGCCCATAGCAAGGCATCAATAATTGTGGAGGCCCATGTGAGCTGGTCCTGTCCCAGGGGCAGTAACCATGTCATTTTTTCCCACCTTAAGCATGCTGGACTTGGTAGTATACTTGATCTCTCTGTCTTCCTCAATCCTTCTTCCCCCTCTACCACAGGATCTCAGGTACCCAGGATTATGTTTGGTTGTGGATCTCTGCATTGTTTTACATCAGTTGAAAGGTGAAGCCTATTAGAGAACAGGCCTGTCTTCAAGTATAGGAAAATATCATGAAAAGTGTCAGGAGCAGGCTCTCTCTCATGGTATGAGTCACAAATTGGGCCAGTCATTGCTTAGCCATTCCCTCAGTTTTTTTGTTCCATCTTTGTGCCTGCACCTCTTATACCCAGGACAAATTGTGGGCTGAAAGTTTTATGGCTGGGCTAATGTTATCATCTCTCCATTGGAAGTCTTACCTGTTTATATGAGATAGCCATTTCAGGTTCCATATCCCCATTGGCAGGAGTCAGCAGAGTCATCCTCAGGAATTCCTGAAGGTATCCCTTGTTCTAGGTTTCTAGCTTGTCCCCCAACTCCTTAATCTAGTTCTGTTTCCCTGTGTTTTTTCTCTCTCTGTCCTCTTCACACTTGATTCCTTCTGTTCTCCCAATGATGACCCATCCACTTAGTTTACTCCCTATATTCACCCCAAATGTCTAATCTATTTTCCATTCTTGTTGTCTCTGTAGAGTGTAGCATGGCTATCTTGTACTTTTTGGTTAATACCAAGTTATAACTGAATACAGGCTTAGTTGTCTTTCTGTGTCTGGGTTACACTCATTCAGGATAATCTTTTCTACTTCCATCTATTTTCCATGATGTCATTGCTTTTAATAGCTGAGTAATTATACAGTATAAATGTACCACATTTTCTTTATCCATTCTTTGGTTGAGGGACATCTAAGTTGTTCAAGTTTCTGCCTATTACAAATAAAACTGCTATGAACATGGTTGAGCAAGTGTCCACATAGTATGTTGGGTTATCATTTGGATATATGCTCAGGAGTAATATAGCAGCGTCTGAGGTAAATCTATTGCAAAATTTCTGAGAAACAGCCATATTGATTTTGAAAGATACTGTACAAGTTTGCACTCCTACCAACAATGGATAAGTGTTCCCCTTTGCTCTGTATCCTTGACAACATAAGCTGTTGCCTAAGTTTTTGTCTTAGCCATTCTGGAGGATGTAAGAAGGAGCCTCAGAGAAGGGCAGTGGTGGTACACACCTTTAATCCCAGCACTTGGGAGGCAGAAGCAGGCAGATTTCTGAGTTTGAGGCCAGCTTGGTCTACAGAGTGAATTCCAGAACAGCCAGGGCTATACAGAAAAACCCTGTCTCAAAAACCTGTTTATCACTTGTATACAGGAGGGCTTCTAATTTATTTTCAATTAATTTTGAACCTATACTCTTTTCTCAAGGTGTTTGTCAGCTGTAATAGTTCTCTGGTAGAATTTTTGGAGTCACTAATGTACATTATCATATCATGTGAAAATAGTAATACTTTGATTTCTTTCTAATTTATATCCCCTTGATCTCTGATAGTTGTCATATTGCTCTAGGTAATTCTTCAAGTACTATACTGAATAGATAGGGAGAAAATGGGTAGTGTTGACTTGCTGCTAATTTAGTGGAACTGATTTAAGTTTTCTCCACTTGAATTAATATTGGTTATCAGATTGTTGTATACAGCTTTCATTGTTTTTACGCATGTGCATTGTTGCATGGATCTCTCCAAGACTTTTAACATGAAAGGGAACTGAATTATTTTCAATGGTTTTTTTCAGGGTCTAATGAGTTGATCATTGGCCTTTTTCTTCTTTGAGTTGGTTTATAATAGTGGATTACATTAATAGATTACATTAATACATTAATATATTTTCTTATGTTCATAAAGCCCTGCATCCCTGGAACAAATCATGGTGGAATATGTTTTTAATACATTCTTAGATTTGATTTGGAAGTATTTTATTAAGATATTTACATCAATGTTCATAAGGGAAATTGGTTTGAAGTTTCTTTCTTTGTAGGGCCTTTGGTTGGTTTATGTATCTGGGTAACTGTGGCCTATAAAATAAATTTGGCAATGCTCTTTATGTTTCTCTTTTGTGGAATAAGACTTTGGTTTGTTGTATCTGTCAAGAGATTCATCCATTTCATTTAGATTTTCCATTTTTGTAGAGTACAGGCTTTTGAATTAAGACCTAATGATAATTTGGAATGTCTCAGATTCTTTTGTTATGTTATCTTCTTGATTTTTTCAAAGAACCAGCTCTTGTTTTGTTGATTCTTTGCATTGCTCTCCTTCTTTCTAATTGATTGATTTCTGATCTGAGTTTGACTATTTCTTGTATGCTCCTCTTTTTGGGTGTACTTACTTCTTTTTATTCTAAAGCTTTAAGATATGCTCTTAAGTTGATAGAATAAGATGTTTCCAATTTCTTTATTATGGTTCTTAGTGCTATGCAATTTCCTCTTAGTATTGCTTTCATTGTTTTCCATAAGTTTGAGTATATTGTGCCTTTCTTTTTACTGAATTTTAGAAAGTATTTAATTTCTTTCATTGTTTCTTCTCTCAACAAGTTATTACTGAGTAGAGAGTTGTTCAGTGTTCATGAGAATGTGGGCTTTTTGTTGTTTCTGTAGTTGTTGAAGTCCAGTCTTACTTTGTAGAGATCTGATAGAATGCACGGTGTTATTTCAATCTTTTTATATTAGTCAAAGCTTGTTTTGTGTCTAATCATGTGGTCAGTTTTGGAGAAGGTTCCCTGAGATGCTGAGAAGTAGGTGTATTATTTTGGGTTGAAAAGTTCTATAGATATCTGTTAAATTGTATCATAATAACTATGTTTGTTTCTGTTTTTTTTCCATTTCAGTGACCAGTCCATTGATGAGAGTCAGGTGTTGAAATTTGCCACTATTATTGTTTGGGTTTCAATGTGTGGTTTGAGCTTAGTAAAGTTTCTTTGATGAATGTGGATGTCCATGCATTTGGAGTATATATGTTCAGAATTGAGACAGCATTTTGGTGGAATTTTCCTATGTTATGTATGAAGTTTTCTTCTCCACTTTTTTGATTAATTTTTATTGAAAGTCTGTTTTATTAGATATTAGAATGGTTACTCCAACCTGTTTCTTGTGTCTATTTGTTTAGAAGACATTCTTCTAGCCTTTTATTGCTGAGGTAGTGTCATTACATGTTGCTGAAGTGTGTTTCTTATATGCAGCAGAATGAGGGATATGGTTTACACTTCCAGTTTTTTAGCCTATTTCTTTTTATTGGTGAATTGAGGCCATTTATGTTGAGAGACATTAATGACCAATGACTATTAGTTCTTGTTGTTTGAATATTGGATATATTACTGTGTGTGTGATTTTTTTCTTTTGGTTTTGCTGTGAGATATTCATTTCTTGTGAGTTTTTTTTTGTTGTTTTGTTTTTTTTTTTTTTTTTTTTTTTTTTTTTTTTTTGTAGGTATAGTTATCCTCTTTGTTTTGGAGTATCTTCTGTAGTGCTGGATTAGTAGAAAGATATTATTTAAATGTGGTTTGTCATAGAATATCTTGGCTTGTCCATCCATGATTATTGAGAGTTTTGTTGTCTATAGTAGTCATCTGGGTTGACATATGTGGTCCCTTGGCATCAGTAGAACATCTGTCTAGCATTTTATGCCTTTTAGAGACTGTGTTGAGAAACCAAGTATAATTCTCATAGGTCTGCCTTTACATCTTATTTGGCCATTTTTCTCTTACAGCTTTTAGTATTCTTTCTCCATTCTTTATATTTAGTGCTTTGATTATTATATAGTGGGAGGATTTTCTTTTCTTGTCCAATCTATTTTATGTTCTGTAAGCTTCTTTTACATTTTAGCCATCTCATTTTCTAGATGAAGGAATTTTTCTTCTATGACTTCATTGAAGAAGTTTTCTGGGCCTTTGAGCTGGGCATTGTCACCCTCTTCTATGCCTATTATTCTAAGGTTCTTTTCTTAGTGTCCCAAGTTTCCTGGGTGTTTTCAGTTAGTATCCTTTTACATTTAGTATTTTCTTTGATTGTTGTATCCATTCTTTCTATGGTATCTTCTACACCTGAGATTCTCTTGATCTCTTGTATTCTGTTTGTGATGCTTCTGTATGTCCTGTTCTCATTTCTAGGTTACCCATCACCAGGTTTGTCTCTACTTTGTATTCTTTATTGCATTTTTTCTTATTTTTAGGTCCTGGACCAATGTATTCATTTCCTTCACCTGTATTGTTGTATTTTGCTGTATTTCCTTAAGGGAATTGTTTATATCCTCTTTAAAGGCCTCTTTTATCTTAATGAAATGAGGTTTAAGGTCAAAGTCTTGCTTTTCAGGTGTATTGTGCTATCCCTGGCTTGGTAGGATTCTGATGGTGCCATATTTTATTGGCTATTGTTGATTATGTTCTTGTACTTCCCTTTTACCATCCAATTGTCTCTGCTGTTGGTTGTCCTGTATGTACTATGTCAGAACAGTCTTCCTAAGAGGCATGTGTAGGTGAGTGTGTCCAATTAGAACTGGCCTCTTGGGAGGCGTGCAGTGTGGTAAGGTAGAATATAGTCCATTCTTGGTATGGGCCTGAACCTGAACGATGATGGAGCTCTGACCAAGCTAGTACAGATACCACAGCTCCTAGCCTTGCTGTAGTATTTGCTGGTCAAGTACTGTGGAGTGGCTACAGGGCTGTCTCACTTCTGTATCACAGGTTTCAGCTGGCCACTTCAGGTGCATGTATGGTTGTGCAGTGAGACAGGGTTGAGAGTTGTTTTTTTGATTTGCCTTTAGACAATAAGTTGTACTGTGGGCAAATACATCGTTTAGAGCTACAATTTATTTATGCAAGTAATAGAAGAATACATATAGGATCTGGAACCATATGAGCTTCCAGTTAAGCTTTTACTATATCAATAAATCAATTCAACATTAATTAGTAGGAGTGAATTGGAAATAGAAGTCAGTTCCCTTCTGATACCTTCTTAATACACAGATGTACTTTCCACAGGCAAAGCCAGCAGCTAGGCAAACCAGAAGGAAACTTATAAAGATTACTTATTACCTGTTTTTTTCTGACTGCATGACAAGTTTCTACACTTCTTGTAGCTTCAAACACCAGGAATATAAAATTCTGTGGGTCAACAATATGAGTAGGCAGAACTGGGGCCTGTGCTTCTCATTTCATTAAATTATGTATAAGATGTCTGCTTTAGGGCTGGTGAGATGGCTAAGCGGGGAAGAGCACCAACTGCTCTTCGGAAGGTCATGAGTTCAAATCCCAGCAACCACATGGTGGCTCACAACCACCCGTAATGAGATCTGACTCCCTCTTCTGGTGCGTCTGAAGACAGCTACAGTGTATTTACATATAATAAATAAATAAATCTTTAAAAAAAAAAGATGTCTGCTTTATAGTAGGTAAGTTCTGGTAAACAGAATGCCTCTATCTCATGCATGCTCTGATAGAATTCTATTTCTTGGGTTATAATACAAAAGTCTATATATCTTCGATTCCTCAATATCTTCATCTCCATACTCAAGATGGTAGGTCAACTATAGTTCCTGCTTCATGTCTCCCAGCTACTTGCTCTGCTATGTTTCAACATTAGGAGATGTATTATGCAACTTGTGGGTTTTTTTCTAGGTTGTCATTATATTTTTAGGTTCCTGGAAATTCTATGACAACTACAACGTAGTATTTTTCCCCTTTCTGCAAAAGAGCATGATTTGGATTTTTATCAGAGATTGCACTGAATCTATGTATTGCTAAGTGATATTCTAACTAGTTTATGTTTGCTCAGGAATTTTATGTCTATGTATTTTGTCCTAAGCAGGCATCAAAGCTTTCTAAATCTGTAATAGTTTAAACATTTCTGAATGCCTTAATTCACCAAGAAAATTTCTCACTGTTCTTCATCCCAAGAATCCCATAGGTGCTCTATGATATATCAATTGTAATATATTTTGCACCCATGGAAATTTAGAGTTTTCATGTTTTCCAAAGTTGTCTGTCAGTGGTTATAAAATTACACTCTGAATGGCTTCTGGTGTAATTGAAACAGTTAGGAGAAACATGCCTTAGTTATTCAAGTAAAACCAAGACAGCAATAAACACAACACAATAACTTTAAAATAAGGTCCATTCTGTCCTGTTTGCTGTGATGCCATGTACTATATTTCTACAATAGTAATTAAGGTAATTGTCATCAAGATTACATCAGTTTAAAACAGAATATAATAAATGTTTTTGTTTTTACCATTTTGCACCATTAGCATACAATTTATACTGGTTTCAAATGTGCTTTGAAGATACAACCCCATAACCTCTATCTTTACTTTTATTTCCTCTCTCTCATTAGTTTCTGCTGCTGCTTGAGATACCTTTGCTTCTGTTTTAATGTCATATATATGTAGGTGATTTCATATATTAATAAAAAATAAAAGAACCACAATTTACAGAATGCATGATGTTTGTAATTCTGAGGTTAACTTAAAATGTTTAATATGATTCTCTCTAATGACATCAATTTTTCAGCAAACAACATAACTTTATTAATTTTGTGGTTGAAAACAATTTCTTTGTGATATTATATCAGATTTTCATTATCCATCCTCTTTTGACCATTTATCTTCAATATATTAAGTCTTGATTCTTTGTTTTCCTTTTTATATTTTATATTAAATTTTACCAGTTTGACCAATGCCTATATAAATTTTTAATCATAATCCAGGATTTCTCCCCCACCTTTGATCATTTAGATCCCAGATAAAGGACACACACACAACCTTTACATATACATTAAGCCTTAATCAGCAATAAAGAAGTACAGATATCTATACTCTATGCTATTAGAATCTATTTTCCTATCTATAATCCTGAGTCATTATGTTTTATCTGAGCCACTCTTAACTCCAACTGTCTAGCCCTTAGGGCCATGATTTCTTGATTTCTAACACATGATCTTCTTCTCTCTTTTATCTTCTTCTTTACCATGTCTCTTCTTTTTTTTTTGTTTTGTTTTGTTTTGTTTTGTTTTGTTTTGAGACAGGGTTTCTCTGAGTAGCCATGGCTGTCCTGGAACTCACTTTGTAGACCAGGCTGGCCTCGAACTCAGAAATCCACCTGCCTCTGCCTCCCAAGGGCTGGGATTAAAGGCGTGCGGCACCACCGCCCGGCTCCTATGACTCTTCTTTCCAGCTTTTTCCTGTTGGCATCTGTATTTACAAGCCAGACCTAACATGGAGGTCGGGTCACATGGGCCAACATACAGACACTAGGTCTTGGGACCCTACACATTGTAATACAATAGACAGCAAGAACAAACCTCAACAATTCTCCTTTTTAGTCCAATGAAAAGCTCCTTATTTCTCAGATATAAGTCTCATACAATTATAACAATTATGAAAATTATAAGGTATGACATACATTTATAACATCCAGTCCATTATATCTGGCAATTTAGATAAAGTATTTTATCATTTATCCTAACTTTATAATTCTATACCTCAATTATCTCTGATTTTAACTTGTATTACCATCTGAAAAATATCTTTTAAAATCTGGAATATCTTGTTTAATGTTAAACAACTTAAGTTTAGTTGTGAGACTATATCTCATTTTCAACTATGTCAGAGATTTGCAAAGTAATAAATATTTTAATATGCAGGAATGAAGCTTCCAAAGTTTAAACAATTGGCAGAGACAAATGACTGCTTGGACAGTCCTCAATATTATTTATGATGTTGGAGTATCTATCTTCAACCTTTTGGCCCAGATTATCTGACAGATCTTAAGTGAAAGAAGGATTATGAAGGGCTATCTTACCCTGTCTTTTGCAGAGCTGATCAGTTGACTATCTTGTGTTGCAGTAAGTCTCCAACTCCAATAAGCCCATGCAAAGAACACTCCACTCAGTTATAATATTTATAAGCTGTAAGTCTAGATTGGGCAGATACACCACTACATTATTCTATTCTGAAGCTATGAGATCCCTTGCTACTTGCAATTACTTGCAGACCATGTGGTTTTGTTCCATCTTCCTTCCACCTCCTCTTCCTCCATCTTCTCTTTCTTCTGTTTCCTCATCTCCCTTTCCTCCTTCCTCTCTTTCCCTCTCTAAAACTTCTAGCTCCACCTTTCCTTTACACTGTCCAATCACAGGCTCTAGTCTTTATTTGACCAGCTAAAAATGGGGAGAAGATTCAAATGGAATCACCTAAGTTTCTGATCCACTCCTTGTCGTGGCAGCCCCTCTTGAGGAAGCAGAACTAGCAGGAAAATGCAAACAGAATGAGGGCAATCCAAAAACAATCCTGCGTCCATCTCTTCTTTTTCGGACAGCATTCTCTCTGCAAATAAAATTAGGGCATTTGTTGCCAAATGGCTAGCTTACCACAATCAAAGCAACACCATATGGAAGTATTGATGCTCATCACCTCGTTTTAAATAGACTAAAGATAACGTCAGGAGCAGAGATGTCAAAAGATCTTACAACAATGAAATTGCCTTAAATGTCATATTGTGTGGATCTTTGATGCTTTTGAATTCCATCTATCTATATATAGCATAACTGAAATGTTAAACATTGATTATATTTAGCTATTTACTATTTGAATAACTTTGAAAGCATTTTATTATAATTAACTAAATTAGAGTCTAATATGGCCATGAGTTTGACTATCTGATTGAGTTACTTAATTATTCTAAACAGTTTATAATAGCAGCTATTAAATGGACTGTCAAACCTTGTATTCTTTTTTTAACCTTGTATTATTAATGTCTATCTGAGAGTAACAAAATTATTCCTAAACATTGTATCAATAACAATGTTTGGTGTCAATGTAAAAACATGTAACCTCAATTCTGCATCAGAATAAAGATCCCTTCCAATGAAAGATTATGGCTATGAAATGCTTTTGTTTAAAAGTAGATGTAACAACCTTTCCGTATTTGTAAAATTTTGGTAATATTATTGTATTCCCCCTTTTCTCATTTTAATTCCCTTCCTTTTACATAAAAATTAAAGGATACAGAAGAGGAAAGGAAAGATGGAAATTCCTGAGTCTAAGCTATCTATTTTGTTTCTTCCCTGTCAAACTATATTTACTTGTAAATTAACCCTTAAAATGACAATATACCTATAGCTTAAAAATAACTCAAACCATCCACCCCATCTTAAAGGGTTGAGTCAATAGCATTCTTAAAATTGCTTCCTGCTGAATTAGGGCAAAGAATTCCTTTTGAGGGCTCAAAAGTAAATTTGGAAAATAGTTAAATCAAAATAATACTACCTAGCACTATTTGTTGTCCAGTCTTTATGCATTGAGAAAGTTCAGGGCTTAACTGAAGTTCTGGAACTGTGTGAGAAATAGAATGAACTGAGGTCACTAGGGATTAGCAGCCATTTCTGAAGCTGTTTTAGAAGCTCTGAAAATAGCATCAGTTGAAGAAAAATCAGGCAGGGAGCTGGATCAGCAGGTCATTTCACATTCCCTAGGATGAATCTTGTCAGAGCTACACTCTTGGTCTTTCATTCTATAATATACAAATGTTACAAACAATATTTAGTTCTTTAAAGACATTCTTAAGAAATGTGCAAGGTATATAGATCAGTTAATGATGAATTTTTGCTCTTTGTTTGAGCAGGTGAGAGAGAACTATCTTTTTTTATGAGTTAGTTTAACAAATAAGAAAATTGTAATAAATTTTGATTAATAACATATGAAATAATGGCATGATGAATTTTAAGGAATCTGTCACCAACTATATTGGCTATGTATAGTGGAAATTCTGGCTAAAGACATTTTTATATCTCAGTCACTTGCAGGGTTATTCCTGTAAAGAGGAATCAGCAAATCATGTTACCTGTTCTGTTTGGTCTTCTTAATTTTTTCCTACCTGTCTGCAGCCAAGATCTTCTGGGGATCTTCATGTATCAAATCTGATCCTTATTACTTTTTAAGGTGTCCAAACCTTTTTTTCTTTCCTACTAACACAAATACAGAACCTCTCCCAAAATAACAATTCCTTAGTCCAGCAACCCAAAGTCATCAAGAGTCTAGATTAATTTAATTTAATAGCTTCTCTTTTATTTAAGTCTGCTCTACTTTTATCTCTCAAATAAAGACTTTGTAATAACTTTATAACCAGTGAACTCATCTTAGTAATTCATATTAATAAATAAAACAATTAAAAACTACTTTTGTTATTTAGCAATATAGGGTTTCTCTGAATAGCCCAAACTGAATTTGTTTGTAGATTAAGTTGGCATCAGAATCACAAGAAACCTAGCTATTCTAGCCTTTGTCTCTGAAGCACTGAGATCAAAGTTCAGGATTTATTATCCTTCTATCCTTAACATCTATATTATTTTCCATATATTTCTCCCTCCTTTCCTCAAAAACATATATATCAATTTCCCTTTATTTCTCCTTTATTTGGACATTAATATCTCCATGGATAAATATAATTATATCCCTTGTACCTTTATACAAATTAAATTAATGTCCTTTTCTATATTTAATGTCATTTAAATTCTATTCTATTCATTCTATAAGCCTATTCTCAGGCCAGCCTATATATGTCATGTCCTAGGCTCAGCAGTCCTAATACTCCTGTGGAGGCCACCTTGAAAGAAACCAATTCTTTAAGATATAAGTGACATCATAATTTATTTTATTCTTTATAATTTTTTTTCATTGCAGGGGGCATGCAGCCTTCTTTCTGCCCTCTGAGCAACAGGACTTTGCATGCTTCATTTCCCAGCAGGAGGTTTTGGCATGCACACAATTAAGTTGAATCTCCATGACAGCATAAAGCAGCATTTGGGAAGATCCCAGTCTGGAGTCCAAGCCTGTAGCTTAGTTTGTTGTTTAGTTTGGTTTGGGATGCCCAGCTGTATGTTAGCTTACACCATGAACCACAGAATTATGCATGCCAAATTAGCATGTATTTTGCCCTTGTCCTGAACCATCATACAGCTTGGGGAAAAAACTGTGCAAATAAGAAAACAATTCTCCGTACTTCCCAATCTTACAGAGACAGCATATGTTTTCCATTTCAGAATCTGAAATTATTTATTTTTTAAAAGTATGTTTTTACCAGATGTTGAGGAGCCAATATTTTACCAAAATTTTTATTACCAGCCTGGAGTTTCTACCCTAACATTGGCCATGTAGTTCCCAGATAAAAGGTAGACACACAGCCTTTATATTTACAGTAAGCCTTAATCAGCACTAGAGCTTCACAAATATCTACCCTTTACTCTATTATAATCTCCATTCCTTTCTATAATCCTGAGTTACTTATAATCCTGAGTTATAATCCTGTGTTTCATTTGGGTTGCTCTTAACTCCAACTGGCCAGCCCTTAGGACAATGCTTTCTTGAGTCCTAATCCATGACATTTTCCTCCTCCCCCTTCACCTTCTCCTCCTCCTTGTGGTTCTCCTTTTATGCCAAGCCTGGGAAAAGTCAACCCCACCTATGTCTCTTCTGCCCATCTATGGACTGTTGATATATTAGTTTACCAATCAGAAATAACTTGAGGTCAGTGTCACTTGAACCTACCTGCAGACTCCAGGTCTTGAGGGCCTGCACTTAGCATTACAATAAATAGCAAGACCAAACCCTAAGTATGATTGAAACCAAATAAATGCCTTATGCTGTTCAGTCTGTATTTCTGAACTTGATATCCCATATGTTGAGTCATTATTAACTCCTGGTTACTAAGAACAGATTGGTTTTCCAATATTACTTAGTTTACTTCTTATGCATCCTTAGTCATTTCGTAAACCAATCTTATTGGTTTTTAATATATATTTTATTTAATATCAATACAGGTATATTCATTCATATTCTCTTCCACATAATGCTTCAGTTATTCACACCACCCCTCAAAATAGGTTGTCTTTTTGAGTTGTTGGTCAGGGATGTTTCGTAGAAACCCCAAACACTACATTGTTCTTGGTTACCTTCCAGCATTTTATGGTATGAATTTCTTGCTGGAGATATCACACACTTGAGACCAAGTTCTTGTGAAATCAAGGTGGGACTGACCTGGAAGCTTCACCATGCTGGATATTTTTATAATATTACAAGTTTCTATTGTGTAACTAGGGGACAAAATTAATATAGTTGTGAACCTTATAAGCTTGATAATGGTAGCTACGACAAGGTTCACTGACTGGCATAATACTGACACAAAAATTGTTTAGAATCAGTCATTCTGACTGAAGTAAAACTTTATTCCACAAGATAGAACCCATGCTTTGTCTTCATTATTAAATAGATCATAATATAACTTTGGTATTCTTAACATGTTCTTACCTTTCCTCTCTTTTTCTCTTAGATTTTATTATTGTGCAAAAGGTAACAATTTATTTACTTTTAACCATAGGCTGAAAAGTTTATCTATTACGTTCTTTTTACTATTAGTGATATCTGATAAACCTTATCCAAAACTATGACTTTTCCATCTATATTTCTTCTTCTTTCTAATTTTCTATGATTCTAGTCTAGTTGAAATGTCAGCTTGTCTCAGTTTCCTGGAATTGATTGATAGTTTTTTAAAGGAACTATAAGAGCAAATCAGTATCAATTAGTAAAAATTGTTCTGTATTTATCCCTGGTAAAACATGAGTGTGTGTGTGTGTGTGTGTGTGTGTGTATGTGTGTGTGTGTGCATGTGTCCAAAAAAAAGCAAGAAAGAGAGAGAAGAGAAGAAAATAGAAGAGAAGAGAAGAGAAGAGAAGAGAAGAGAAGAGAAGAGAAGAGAAGAGAAGAGGAGAAAGGATAGTAGACAGTTCTTAAAGAGATGGATACTAAAAGTCCAGCATTGAAAATGATAACACACACATGAAATCACATTCCTAAGGCAAAAAAGGTGATAACACAAGGCACAATCTCAAAAATAAATAAACTTATTTTATTTCAATCATTTAAAAATTTCCAGTAAACATTTGAATGTTTGTGCTCCTAAACAACAGAGATGTCTATACTAGAAAACTGTGTGATTCTCACAATTATCCTTAGATCTCTCCTTTTATGCAAGCAAGACTTTAAAACAAGATATATCTTTAATTATGAAACAATATTTAACATAGTAAACATGATTTAAAATGTTTAAATCAAGACTTTATTTAAATGAATTGAGTGTCTGCCTTTATTTCTGACTGAATATAATTTAACATAACAGTGTTCATATTTAAATACTTCATTATGATACTTTGATTTGTCCTACTTATTTATGGCAGAAAAACATTGAGAATACTGTAATTGTCATGCAGTAAAGAAGTATTAAAATATTGCTATCACATACAGCATATGAACAGAGTCAGGATAGTGAACTGACCACATCCATCATGATTAAGTAGTTCTCATACCAGGGCTGTAGGGATGGTTCAATATTTGGAAATACATAAATGTATTCCACTATAAAAACAAACTCAAAGGAAAAATATGATCATCTCAATAGATGCTAAGAAAGCATTTGAAAAAAATTCAATACACCTTCATGATAAAAGTCTTAGAAAAATCAGGACTTCAAGGCCCATACCTAAACATAGCAAAATCAATATACAGCAAACCAGCAGTCAACTTCAAACTAAATGGAGAAAAACTTGAAGCAATCCCACTAAAATCAGTGACTAGACAAGTCTACCCACTGTCTCCCTACCTATTCAATATAGTACTTGAAGTCCCAGCCAGAGCAATATGACAGCAAAAGGAGGTCAAGGAGGTACAAATTGGAAAAGAAGTCAAAATATCACTATTTGCAGATGATATGATAGTATAATTAAATGACCCCAAAGACTCCACCAGAGAACTCCTACAGATGATAAACAACTTCAGCAAAGTGGCTGGATATAAAATTAACTAAAAAAATCAATAGCCTTCCCTACTCAAAGGATAATCAGGCTGAGAAAGAATATAGGAAAATGACATCATTCATAATAGTCACAAATAATATGAAATATCTTGGTGTGACTCTAACCAAGCAAGAGAAAGACCTATATTTTGAGAACTTCATGTATCTAAAGAAAGAAATCAGAGAAGATCTCAGAAGATAGAAAGGTTTCCCTATGCTCATAAATTGGCAGGAGTAATATAGTAAAACTGGCCATTTTCTCAAAAGCAATCTACAGATTCAATGTAATCCCCATCAAAATTCAAACTCAATTCTTCATAGAGATAGAAAGAACTATTTGCAAATTCATTTGAAATAACAAAAGACTCAGGACAGTGAAACTATTCTCTGCCATAAAAGAACTTCAGAACGAATCACCATTCCTGACATCAAGCTGTATTACAAAGCAATAACAATAACAACTGCATGGTATTGGTAGAGAGACAAGCAGGTAGATCAATGGAATATAATTGAAGACCTAGAAATGAATCCATAGACCTATTGTCACTTGACCTTTGACAAAGGAGCCAAAACCATCCAATGGACAATAGACAGCATTTTCAACAAATGGTGCTAGTTCAACTGGTGGTTAGAATGTAGAAGAATGCAAATTGATCCATTCTTATCTCTTTCTACAAAGCTCAAGTGCAAGTGGATCAAAAACTTCCACATAAAACCAGATATACTGAAACTAATAGAAAAGAATGTGGGAAAAAGCCTCGAGCAATTTCCTAAACAGAACACCAGTAGCTTATGTTCTAAGACCAATAATCAATAAATGGGGCCTCATAAAATTGCAAAGCTTCTGTAAGGCAAAGGATACTGTCATTAGGACAAAGCGGTAGCCAACAGATTAGGAAAATGACATTACCAGTCCTCCATTTGATAGAGAGCTAATATCCAATATATACAAAAAACTCAAGAAGTTAGACTCCAGAGAAACAAATAAAAATATTTTTAAAATGGTATACAGAGCTAAACAAAGAATTCTCAACTGAGGAATTTTGAATGGCCAAGCAGCACCTAAAGAAATGTTCAACATGCTTAGTCTTCAGGGAAATGCATATCAAGACAGCCCTGGGATTCCATGCCAAATCAGATGGAATGGGTAAGAACAAAAAGTCAGGTGACGGCAGAAGTTGGTGAGGATGTGGAAAAAGAGGAGCACTTGTCAATTGTTGGTGGGGTAACAAGCTGGAAATCAATCTGGCAGTTCCTTATATAATTGGACATAGTACTACTACCTGAGGTCTCAGCTATGCCACTCCTGGGTATATACCCAAAAGATGATCCAACATATAGCAAGATCACATGCTCCACTATATTCATAGCAGCCTTATTTATAATAGCTAGATATTGTAAAGAACCCATATGTCCTTCAAGAGAGGAATGGATACAGAAAATGTGGTTCATTTACACAATGGAGTACTACTCAGCTATGACTTGATGAAATTCTTAGGCAAATGGATGGAACTAGAAAATATCATCCTGAGTGAGGTAACCCAATCACAATCAGTGATTATATACCATGTGTGTTATTTAGTGGTTGGGTTACCTCACTCAGAATGATAATGCCAAAAAGTTCAGATACAATTCACAGACCATATTAAGTTCAAGAAGAAGGAAGACCAAAGTGTGAATGCTTCAGTTCTTCTTAGAAGAGGGAAAAATACAGTTGGAAATAGGGAGACAAAGTGTGGAGCAGAGACTGAAAGAAAGGCCATCCAGACTGTCCCACCTGGAGATACATACCATATACAGTTACCAAACCCAGACACTATTGTAGATGCCAAGATGTTCTTGCTGACAGAAGCCTGATACGGCTCTCTTCTGAGAAGCTCTGCCAAAGCCTGACAAATACAGAGGAAGATGCTTACAGCCAACCAATAGACTGAGCATGGGGTTCCCAGTGGAGGAGTTAGAGAAAGAATTGAAGGAGCTGAAGGGGTTTGCAACCCAAAGGAAGAAGGACAATATCAACCAACGAGACCCCCAGAGCTCCCAGAGACTAAACCACCAACCAAAGAGTACACATGGAAAAACTCATGGCTTCACCTGCATATGTAGCAGAGGATGGCCTTGTTGGATGAATGGGAGGAAATGCCTTTGGTCTGTGGAGGCTCGATGCCCCATATGTATATGAATCAGAGCAGGGAGTGGATGGGTGGGTAAGGGAGAACCCTCATTGAAGCAGCAGGAGGGAGCATGGGATAGGGGGTTTCCAGATGGGAATCCAGGAAAGGGGATAACATTTGAAATGTAAATAAATAAAATATCTAATAAAAAAAGTTTTAAAAACAAAATTCTGGAAGGAAATTTGCTCTTAGAATATAAACAAGAAAGAATAAAATCTCTAATGGGATTTTTTTAAAAAAAGTACCAATATTAAATAAAGCACATGTATAGTAAAATTACAGAATTGCTATATCATAGAGATAATTATTAAGGACTTCAGCTGCTGCCTCTGAAATGTGCTACAGAAAGGCAAAGAATAACTCATTCCCATGGTAATGAAGCTTAACAAAATAGTTGTCTAACTGGAGGACTCCTCAGAAACTCCAGTGATTTTCCCTCGAAACATGTGACCACTTAGCATGCTTTGATATATTTTTGTTCCTGACCCTACACACACTACTGAGATATGGAAAGGAGGTAGGATAGAGGACCAGGGAAAATTTAGCTCCCATAAGAACTCAAATGAGGCCTTCACTCTGGAATCAGGAGTAGAGCAAGAATTCAACACAATTAACTACTAGATAATACCTTTCTCCCTTCTTAGTCATTAATCTACATTTTCTAGGAATCTCAGTAGAAATCCAGTTTATATGGAGATATATTGTCTCACTCCATGAGAGAGTAGGGACACACACACACACACACACACACACACACACACACATACACACACATTTTCTGTCTCTCTTTGTCTCTTTCTCACTCTCTCTTAGAGAGGGACTATCCCTCACTCTCTGAGAGACACAGAGACACAGAGACAGACAAAAAGACAGACAGACAGACAGACAGAGATATTCTTACCACCTTTTTAGATGTAATACTAGAGTCATCAAAGGGGTACACATGGCTAATGCCCCCTGAGAGAAGCCTGTAAACGCATGGGTTTTATTCTCCTGTCTCCCTCTTTTCACAAATATTTCACTTGAGACATGATGGGTGGAATTTTCAGTCTTCCCACTCAATGTCTGAGGAAAGATCAGCTGAGTTCATCACCGATGGGCACAGTAAATCGGTCATACATACACTGTGACATCTTCATTAAACCTGTAGGACAAGATTTGATGTATTGAGTAGCTTAACGTGGAGAATCAGTTAGGTTAGAGTGTCCTAAGAGGGTAACTAAGCATAAAAATCATTTTCATATACTTTATGCCATGTGTTCCCTTCATCTATCTGTTTATCTTCATATTTTATTCTTCAGAAAGCAGAATTATCACATTTCCTTAGATGTGTACATGTATATTTGTATGTTATCACACACTGTGGTGCACCTGTGGAGATCAGAGCAAAACTTACAGGACTTAGTTCTTTTCTTCCACCACATGGGACCCAGAGATTATATTCATATTGTCATGGTGGCAAGAGCCATTTTCAACTAAGCCATCTCACAACTCATCACTTGCTTCTTTTCTGACATCTATAATTAGTCAGTATATGGAATTGAAGTCCTTTCTTGAGTACCATAAGCCGGTCTATTAGATTAATCAGATCTGAAGAAGTTGTGGGAACTCTGGCTTAGAGTCACATGGACAGAAGTCCTACAGAAAACATAGAGCTGTCAACAGGTATTTCTAGTTCGGCAGACATGTAGGAGTGGGCCTTATCCATACAATGGGCAGAAGCTCCAATTTGGCAGTGCCAGAATCAAGTTAAATTAGAGGACACAGGTTTGGTATCAAAAGTCTTCTGAGTGTTGTTTTAACTGTGTTAGAGAGGATAAAGTCAGTAGTTAGAATATTTTTATTTTCACTCATATATACAATCCAGGCTTCTATATATTTTCCCAGCAACTGCTCTGCCAAGATGTAGATTAATAAGAGAAACAGAGAAGCACACACACATGCATACACACACACACATACACACACACACACACACACACACACCAGACAAAGAGAGTGAGAGAAAGGCTGAGAGAGAAAGAGATCAGAAAGGAAGAGAGAGAGGGAGAGAAAGATCTATCAATACAATGCAATATGTCTTTATTTTTTATTTTTTCTGTATATTTCTAAGCTTTTATCAGGTATATTAAATAGTTGTAAAGGTATATATCACCATTTACTGACAACAGCTTCAAGAAAAAGTAAATAACAATGAATCTTCTCATTGATTTTATTCTTTAAATGTTTTTTTCTGTTTTCTCTCACTGTAAAATGGACAGCACAGTTCTCATGGAAAAGAGGACTGAAACATGTATCATTCTTAGGTTGTTTGTATTCTGGACTTTGGAAATAGAGTGGCAAATTAGAAAAAAAATGCTCTAGAACCCATTTTAAAAATGCAGCATAAAGAGAAAGTACATGAATACAGAAAATGTCTTGATAAAGAGGTGTCATATTACTGATATAAACATGATTTCAGAAGAATTTGAGGGACACTTTGTTGTGAGCTCAGCATGAGTGGTGAAGGTACAGGAAGATAGACTCAGATTTCTCCAAATACCATGTTCCAGTCTCAGAGGAATTTTGACCCAGCAGCATGGAAGCTGTGGCAAGGGATCACATCCAAAGATTTTATAGGTCTATATGATCTGACCAGAATACAGAAATACCCTGGATTTCAGCATGGTCTGGTTGGAATACAGACACATTCTCAATATATACCTTTAATACCACACAATGTAGGCAAGGTTAATTTGTATAAGGAAGCAGCCATGTTTGAAAGTGACATCCAACTGAGGGCAAAGTAAATCAGAAGAAAATTTGACAGAATTAGTCAGAGATATGTTATACCCTACTCTCATGAAAACAGACAGAAAAAAGAGACCATTTAAGAGCTATGCAGAAAGAAAGGAGTTAGAAGTCAGTCAGTTCTGTTCAGTCAGTTAAGTTCAGTTCAGTCAGTCAGTGCAGGAGTCTGTGCAGTGTAGTCCAGTTTATTTCTGTTCAATTTGTTCAACACAGATACTTGAAGATAGAATCAGAAAGAGCCAGAAGATTAGAACACATTGCCAGAGTTAGTTTGACACCAAGTAGAACAATTCAGTAAGAAACTAAGAAAAGCCAGATTGAATCATTCAGCTTAGAGAGGGATTTGAGACAGAACAGCTGAGTTGACCCAGCCAGCATTCAGAGAGAGCTAGAAAAGGTAAGTGTATTCACTAGGAACCCCCCAAGATAACAATTATACCAGATGAATAAAAGTTACATTTATGTCCAGTATACAAGAGGTTACCTGAACTTCATATGGTGACAGATCACTTGAAAGTAATAAGTGCAAACATAAAAGATATAAAACATGAAAACAATTTACCAAATATAGGTACCAAATGGCTATTAAGTAGTATAAAGATAGCCCATACTAGTACTGACTCTGTAACATTCCAACTTGCTACAATTATGAGTTTCTAATCAATCAATCATCTTTGAAGTTTCTAAGATAGATACCTCTAGTGTCCACCCAGGAACTTGAGCAGTTCACTTATATAAGTGTAGAAAACTTGAGGTGAGAAGAAGCGGTAAATGAACACATCTGAGAATGAGTATCCTGGTGATAAAGATGTTCAGCCTGACTATATAAAAAATGGAGGCACAGCATAACAGGGCTCTCCCAGAGAACTATTGCTTAGTGCAAGTGTACATTGTTGTCATAAAGGCCAGTTTCATGTGCTCAGCATGTTTAAAGAAGAGTAAAATTACAATAGTTATGAGGATAACACACAAACTGCCCCAAAGTTTCTCTGGGCAGTCTGCCTGATTTTCAGACTCAAATCAACAATCCACCCCACCTCCTGCTTCTTTCAGATGCTGACTGAGATCTAATTTGTTACTCCACCCCTGGGTGGTACTCTAGGCTTCCTTTCTCTTCCTCTAAAGTATTTCTTCCTCAAAAGTGTGGCTGTCCACTTCTCTACTGCTCATTTTTATATAGACTTAATTCAAACAATTTAACATTCTTCTTTCTCTCTATTATCCTTCCATTCCAGGTAGCTACTAGGATTCCTTGCATTAAATTTTACCTTCTTTGTTTTTAAAATTTTGGTTGTTTATTGTAAAAAAAATCTTTAAGCTGAAAAAAATGTAGTAAAATGGAGTTCTATCAAGATTTTCTTCTAGGTAACCATCACCTTTTCATGCATTGATCTGTTAATAGTCCATCAGGAATATCAACACTTTAGGTTGGGTTTGGTTGTATTATTTTTACTAATCCTTACTATTATGTCATATACAAGTATGTTGAAAATCTGGCAGCTGATTTTTTCCCCCTGACTTCTAAAACTATACTCCAAATTAGAAGTGCTTTATTGTGGAATGGCTTTGTCAGCTGTTCTGGAAAGCTTAATGGAGATCCAAGCTGGTGGAAGTCCTGTAGGAATAACTTGGCAAGGAAAAATTCCAAAGTAGTAATTAGGTAGTGAAAGAGAAAAGTATCATGATAGTGAAGAGAATGGAGAAAGCCTGAAGTGAGTACCTATGACACTACAATATATGAAGTTCATCACCACACATGACTCAGCCTGACTGAGTAGTCCACTGGCAAAAAATGTGCAATGTCACAGGTTTCATAACATAAAAATTTGTCCTCTAGAACAAAAGGAGACCAAGCTCAGTACTTGAGGACCTGAAATGATCACAGTGGGAAATCACACAGGCACACACAGTCACTCCTCTCTCTATGCTCACATCTGCTCAGTAAAACAGTTGCAACTCAATCACATCTTCTAGATACACTGTAAAGAACAAGTATGCAGCACATAAAAATTTCCAGTTCCTTCAGGGAAAGGTAAATAACGAATATTAAAATCGGTCTTGTCCTTTTGATCTAGGCTCAAGTTGTGAAAGAAAGCATGCAGGCAGACACTTGTGAGAAGGTGATTGTAGCTCATGTATTGAGTGAGATTCCTAGTAAGATTTTTAACAGGGCCTTCGGCAGTCATTTGCAAGTATGTCTGAATGTACAATCAGTTGGGATTGGTAATGGTTGTCTCCTTTGTGTAAAGCAATTTGTTTTCCACATTGAATGAGTTGTATTTGTCTGTGTTTTAATGCTGGTGTATCCACAGGGTAATTGGTTGGATAATTAATTATACTATCTTCTACATCAGCATATTTTTCTTCTGTAATATCTTCTAAAATCAATTAAAGGAATAATCTTATGAGGAAAAACTGTAGATTATAGAGGTTACATTTTAATTTTTAATAATAAAATACTCTACATAAATAATTTAATTTGATTGAATGACTTTACTATATAGTCTTCCTAGACAAGCTTTATTATTTATTATTTCACTAAACATAAGAACAATATTTACAGCCTGGAGCTGATCCTGTGCCACAGCGCTCTGTAACCAAATATGACCAGGAAAGAGCTGGTCTACCAGTAGTGCGGACATACCAGTGAGCATAGATAAGACAATCACTTCTGCTCTGAGGGACACATCCAGAGCCCCCAGGACACAGGAGTTGTAAAGCGGCCTGGGACAGGGCCCTTCCTGTATCCATCTGGGTGCTGAGTTGACCCTGTGCCACAGTGCCTGGAATTGCTCCTGTGCTACAGAGCAACTGAATACCTTCAGGAGAGAGCTAGTTTCCAAGGAGTGCTAAAATACCTGTAAGCACAGGTAAGACTACCACTTCTGCTCAAATTCCTGACCCAAGAGGGACCCACCCAGAGCCATCAGGACACAGGAACAAAGGAACAACCAGAGATAGTATCCTTCAGGTTTTCTTTTGCATCCTGGAGCTGAAACTGTGCCACAGCTCTTCATCCACAAATTCCTCCCAGAGAGAACTAGTTTCCCAGGAGTACTAGTACACAGGCTTGCAGGAAGGACAGGCCAATATCACAGACAGCAAGAACAGCTATTATCAGAGATAACCAGATGGCATGAGGCAAGGACAAGAACAAGAACATAAGAAACAGAAACCAAGGTACCTTGCCATTATCAAAACCCAGTTCTCCCACCACAGCAAACCCCTAGGTACCCAACACAACAGAAAAGCATGACTCTGGTTTAAAATAACATCTCATGAGAATGATAGAGGACTTTAAGAAGGGCATAAATAACTCCCTTAAAGAGATAAAGGAGAACACAGGTAAAGAGGTAGAAGCCCTTAAAGAGGAAACACAAAAATTCCTTAAAGAATTACAGGAAAACACAACCAAAGAGGTAAAGGAATTGAACAAAACCATCAAGGATCTAAAAATAGAAATAGAAACAATAAAGAAATCACAAAGGGAGACCATCTTGGAGATAGAAAACCTAGGAAAGAGATCAGGAGTCATAGATATAAGCATCACCAATAGAATACAAGAGATAGAGGAGAAAATCTCAGGTGTAGAAGAGACCATAGAAAACATTGATACACAGTCAAAGAAAATGCAAAAGGAAAAACTCCTAACCCAAAACATCCAGGAAATCCAAGATACAATGAGAAGACCATAATGGTTATAGAAGAAAGTTAAGATTCCCAACTTAAATGGCCAGTAAATATCTTCAACAAAATCAGAAGAAAACTTCCCTAACCTAAAGAAAGAGATGCCCACAAATATACAAGAGGCCTACAGAACTCCAAATAGATTGGACCAGAAAAAAAACTCCTCCCATTACATAATAGTTGAAACACAAAATGCACAAAGCAAAGAAAGAATATTAAAAGCAAAAAAATAAAAATATCAAGTAACAAATAAAGACAGGCCTATCAGAGTTACATCAGACTTCTCACCAGAAACTGCGAAAGCTAGGAGATCCTGGGCAGATGTCATACAGACCCTAAGAGAACACAAATGCCAGCCCAGGGTACTATACCCAACAAAACTCTCAACTATTATAGATTGAGAAATCAAGACATTCCGTGAAAAAATTATACAATATCTTTCCACAAATCTAGCCCTACAAAGAATAGTAGATGGAAAACCACATAAAGAGGGAAACTGCACCCTAGAAAAAGCAAGAAAATAATCTTCTTTCAACAAGCCCTCCAAAAAATAACCACACGAACCCAAAAATAATTTCAATAATAACAGGGAGTATCACTATTCTTTAACATCTCTTAACATCAATGGACTTGATCCCCAATAAGAAAGACTTAAAATAACAGACTGAATACAAAAACAGTATGCAATATTTTGCTGCACACAGGAAACCCACCTCAGTGTCAAAGACATATACTACCTCAGAGTAAAGGACTAGAAAACAATTTTCCAAGCAAATGGTCCCAAGAAACAAGCTGGAGTAACTATACTAACATCGAATAAAATCAACTTTCAACCCAACGTTACCAAAAAGGATAAGGAAGAACATTTGATACTCCACAAAGGAAAAATTTATCAAGAACTCTCAATTCTGAATATCTATGCTCCAAATGCAAGGGCACCCACATTCATTAAAGAAACTTTAATAAAGCTCAAATTACACATTGCAACTCATACAATAATGATGGGAGACTTTAACACCTACTCTCAGCAATGGACAGATCATGGAAACAGAAACTAAACAGAGAATATACACTGAAACTAACAGAAGTTAAAGACCAATGGTTTTAGCAGATATCTATAGAACATCTCATCATAAAACAAAAGAATATACCTTCTTCTCAACATCTCATAGTACCTTCTCCAAAATTGACCATATAGTCAGTCACGAAACAGGCTACAACAGAAACAAGAAGATTGAAATAATCCTATCCATCCTATCAGATCACTATCGACTAAGTTTGGTCTTCAACAGCAACAAAAACAATAGAAACCCCACATACACACAGACGTTGGACACCTTCAAGGTGTACCATGAGGTAGATAAGAAAACCACAAACAAAAATAATGTATGCTGACAAAGGCTGTCTGACCAGCCCCAGCCAATATCCTGGACTCCTGGTCTTCTAAGACTCAGTTCACCAAGCTCCTGCTACAAATGTGGTCAACAAGTTAGGGCTAGAGATTGCCCTTACTTCTACAAGACAAGGCACTATGCAATAGGTACCAGCAAAAGGGACACTGGGTTGTCAATTGCCCACATGTTGTGCAGAATAGAGGGACATTATTCCCAGATAACCCTCCAGCTCATCTTCTAGGCTTGGCTATGGTCAACTGAGGAGGCCTGAGCTCCCTTGACCCAACTATTGTCATCACTAGCAGGGAGCCCCTGGTAGACCTCGTGGTATGTAGGTGGCCCATCTTCTTTCTCTTGGTCACTGGGGCCACTTACTCAATCCCGACAGAGTTTTGAGGACCCACTTCCCCTATCATTTTTCTATTTTCAGGGTAAGAGGAGAGGCCTATCTTCTTCACAAGACCCCACCACTTAGTTACATTTTTAGGGGTGTACCTCTCATCCATTCCTTCTTGGTAGTGTGAACATGGCCTGTCCCTTTATTAGGAAGGGATCTTCTAACTAAGTTGGGAGCTTCTATGTCCTTTGATCCCCACATTGGCCTAAACACAAGCTTGCCAGCAGTTTCTCTGCTCCTTCTTCTAGCCAGTCAACCTACTAACACTCACATGTTGTTTCCTTTACCAGCTTCTCAGGTAGATTCCTGGGTCTGAGACAGCCAGAACCCCTCTGTTGCTGAACAACATTCTCCTGTTTTCATCGAATTACTGGACTCTACCAGGTACATAAACCAAACTCAATACCCTTTCTCTCCAGAGCCTCAGGGGACTTAAGCCTGTAATTTTTGACCTCTTGTGGAAAAATTCCTTTGCCCCATTTCTTCCCCCTTTAACATTCCTATACTAACAGTTAAGAAACCTAATGGTACCTATCACCTGGATCAAGATCTCTGGCTCATTAATTCTGCAATAGTTCCCCTCCATCCTGTTATGGCTAACCTTTACATCATTCTTTCTACTATCCCCACAGAGACTTCCCATTTCTCAGTCCTAGATCTCAAAGATAGGTTTTTTTCTTATTCCTCTAGATGTCCCATCACAGAACATATTTGCCTTTACTGTGACAAATCCTGACACCTTCTTTTCTACACAAGTTACCTAGACTGTTCTAACTCAGGGTTTTTGGGACAGCCCCCATATATTTGGCCAGGCCCTGGCTTCTGAATTACTTTTTCTGTCTCTCCTTAAATATAAGATTATACTTTATGTAGATGATGTCCTTCTCTGTAGCCCCTCTCTAGAAATCAGCCAAGCTCACACCTCTGCTCTTCTTTCTTCTCCAATTGAGGCTGTAGTGTCTCACCTTCTAAAGGTCAACTGTCCACTACTCAGTGTATCTATTTGGGACTAACAATTACCCCAACCCACAAGGCTATTACTTTAGAGAGAAAGAATCTGATTCAGTCTCTAACTGTTCCTTATACAGAGGAAGAGATTTTATCATTCCTATTAATAGCTAGTTTTTTACCTTTCTGAGTTCCTTCCTTTACCCTTCTTTATCTTCCCTTATATAAAGCGGTGTTAGCCACAACTCATAAACCTCTTCTCAAACCTGTTACTAAGCCCTTTCAAAGGCTCCAACAGGCTCTCCTTAAGGCCCCAGCCTTACATCTCCCTGACCTGGCTTGGCCTTTTTCCCTTTTTATAACTGAAAAGAAGGAATTTGCCCTTGGAGTCTTAGGTCACCAACTGGGATCCTCTTTCACACCCGTAGAATACTTGTCATAAAAACTACATCTAACCATCCAAGGATAGTCACTTTGTATCAGTACTTTAGTAGCCACTGAACTACTTATCTGAGAGCCAAAAAACTAACTCCTATTACTGTCTTCTCTTCTCATAACCTGTCACAGCTCCTA
Source organism: Mastomys coucha (assembly GCF_008632895.1). NCBI lineage: Eukaryota > Metazoa > Chordata > Mammalia > Rodentia > Muridae > Mastomys > Mastomys coucha. The sequence goes on from NW_022196905.1 coordinate 3,810,742, forward strand.
ACTTACAAAGGCTTACAGACTCTTTCCCTCTCTAGGGTTCTTTCTCTCCAGGTAGCTCTAATGGAAGATCCCACATTCACCTTTCAATTATGCCTGCCTCTTAATATTTCCAATCTTCTTCCTCAACCAAATACTGATTCACTCCCTATCTCACTCCTGCACTGAAACTTGAGAGAAATTATTGCCTCATCCTGAACACATACAAGAGAGCACTTTGCCTTAGGCAATCTATATTTGGTATATAGATGAGAGTTCCTTTCTTCATGAAGGGGCCAGAAGAGCTGGCTATGCCATAGAGTCAGACACAGATAGTAGAGGCACAGGCCCTTTGTGTTCATACTACCAATCAACAGGCTGCAGTAATAACCCTTACCCATGCCTTTCAACTGGCACAGGGGCAATCCCTCAACATCTTTCAACAGATTTGAAAAGATTTCAAGTATGCTTTCCATATCCTCCAGTTCCAATGCTTCTATCTGGAAGGAGCATGGGTTACTTACCACTAAAGGAGGATCAGTAACTAATGCAAACCAAATTATAACCATGGTAAAGGCCTTCCTTCTCCCCACAGCTATTATGATTGCCCACAGCAGATCCGACCAGATGAATGACTCTATTATCTCCAAGAGAAACAACTGAGTCAATGAGGTAATTTGAGCTGCAGACCTTAAGATCCTAGACTTGTCTTAATTTTTATTTCTTGGGTTTTTGCTTTGTTTTGTTTGTTAAGACAGGGTTTCTCTGTATAGCCCTGGCTGTCCTGGAACTCACTCTGTAAACCAGGCTGGCCTCGAACTCAGAAATCTGCCTGCATTTGCCTCCCAAGTGCTGGGATTAAAGGCTTGTACCACCACTGACCAGCTGTCTTATTTTGTTAAGACCCACCTACAGCCTACTTCTGAGGACTTACATTTCTTAAAGTGTATCACTGCTTCTTACAAAATCTGTCAGACATCTGACTCCAGCTCAAGGTATCATAGCACCACTTTTATTACCCATCAGGCTAGAGGTTCCTTTCTTGGAACTGACTGCCAACTTGACTTTATGCACATGCCCACTGTCAAGTGTCTTAAGTACCTACTGGTCTTGGTGGATACATCCTTGGTCTGGGTGAAGGAACTTCCTACAATTAACAAAAGGGCTCAGACAGTCTCTGATCTCCTCCTCTGAGAGATCATCCTGTGATTTGGGGTCTTAGCCTCCCTCCAGTCAGATATTGGTCCTGAATTTACTTCCCAAATTTATCAAATTCTATCTAAGGTCCTAGACATCCCCTGACATTTTCATACTCCCTACTACCTTCAGTCTTCAGGTAAGGTAGAAAGAACTAATCACTGTTTAAAAACCACTCTTGTTAAGCTGTCAGAGAAACTTCACCTTGATTGTGTAAAACTCCTACCTCTGACTGTATTAGGCTATGAGCTCTCCCCAAGTGACCTCTCCACATCTCACCCTTTGAACTAATGTATGGAAGTCCAATCCTAACTCCTGGTCTTTCACAAAAATGTTCTCCACTCCTGGACCATCTACTCACCCCATTACTTTGCCACCTCCTCCATTCTCTCCTAAGGAACTTTAATGACCACTATCTACTGGAACCACATACTATATCCTTTCCCCAGCCGGTAAACAGTGGAGACCAGGTCCTTCTATCCCCTCGAGACCATTGGCCCTCACCCCTTTTTCCTAAATGTCAGTGCCCTTTTAAGGTAATTCTCGTGACCCCTACAGCTGCTAAACTCAAGGGACTCTCTCACTGGGTCCATCTGTCTCACATCAAACCTTTCATTTCTCCACCTAAAAATGACTCTTCTTCATACACATTGACCCTAACAGAACAATGTACTACTAAGCTCCAGAAGAAGTTGAGACCACCTACCTTGTCCCTAATCCCCGAAAATGAGACTCCACTCTGGCAGCTGTGCTCCACCTCACCGGATTAGACATGGGGTTCTTGTCCTTCCCCTGCTGCTTGTTTCATCCAGGGTATTGTGCCACGCCAATCACCCTGACCAGCAGGGAAGAAAGACTAGCACACCAGTTCCTTCCAGCAACAGTTTACTCAGGAGCTGTTAGTTACATGAGAATCAAGGGTGTGCCCCTGAATGGTCCGTGAGTGCTGCTTAAATACCCTTCGTAGGACTGCCCATGAGCCCATACCACGTCTTGCACCTTCATAGGCTATAGCCTCATGACGAAAGATCAGACCACTGGCAGGTGCAACCCTCTTGCCAAATAAGGACTTGTTTACTCCTTAGCAGAAGAATGGGAGGCACCATCTTTAAGGCGCGGCAGCAGCGCTCCACAGTTCCCCCTTTTTGTTTTAATAGGATAAGAAGTTACTGTTCGATCAAGCAAGTTCCATTACGTAGGATCTCGCGATCAAGGGCAGACAGGCTTAAACCATGGCACTCACTCTACTGGGTGCAATGGGCAAAGCCCACCAGGTGCAAGAGCTGAGTCCCAGGAAACAGGCTGGACACTCATCCCATGTGCAATGATGCCTGTAGGCCTCCAGGGGTGCAAGGGCTGTCCAAGCCTAGGAGACTTATGGGGTTACAAGTGGTTACTGCTTCAATGTCAACAACCATGCTTGGGGAGATACACCAGCCTCAATGGCTTGAAAGGCATGCACCACCATAGCCCTCTCTCATCTTTGGGCTCTGGCCATCTGACAGATGCAAAATAGGCAGAGTGCACAGACACCTACTAGGGCAACAGCTAGCACTCCTGTTCCCGCCCACTCTTTAAGATGAATCATTGCTTGATGAATCCACGTAGTCAGTCCCTCAGCCATGGAGATATCCACACGAGTGGAGTTGATAGTTACAATCACCATCCTTAAATTCTGCATTAAATCATCAAAGCTTCCTGACCAATTTCCTGTAAGATACTGGGACAAATGTCTGGAAAGATTAGCTGCAAGAGACATATTATTATAGGGGACCGAAGTAATACATAATCTTTTCATCTTCCATTCACACCCAAGCTGGGCCAGCTGCCATAAGGTATCAACTTGTTCCTGTACCAAATCAATATGTTGATTCAAAATCAAAAGGCCGCCCTTTAACTGAGCATTAAGGGCTCTCTGAGTTCAATTACTTGAGGAGAGCCCGGCGAGAATTGACATACACGGGCTCTTGTTTACCAAATAGGTCTCACAGCCTGTTTTAGAACTATCAGTAAACATATTTGAGGCCCCAACTATAAGGGTAGCTGATGTAATCTTTGGAAAGATCACAGGATGCTCTCTAAAGAAGGATTAAGCATCTTGAAAAACGGGGCAGGTGAGCTGGAGCTCTGACCTCACTGCTCGCCAAACCTCTGGGTAAAAGGAGTGTCCTGGACCCCCACTGTTGATTGGATTATAGAGGGGAGGCACTGACAGCATGCAGCCTGGGGGGCCTTTTACAGTCTCTGGCCCCCTTTTCTTCTGTTTCTTCCTAAGGGAGCTTTTCTCTATCCTCTCCATTAGATCTTGTAATTCCTCATTTGTATCAGACCAGTCTATATCTGAGTTCTCCTTTCCTGATTTCACTGACTGCTCCTCTTTCAGCTGTTCTAGAGCTGTCTGCCCTTCTTCAACTGCCTTACAACACTTCTGATCTTCTAGGCAGCTCTCTTTAAATTGGGCTGACCCCTCTATCTCATACACTTTAGAACTAACAGGTCCAACTATAGACTGAGGATTTGTGCCAAACAATCGAATTGAAACATTTCTTCCCTTAAAGATACAATGTTGGTTCTGTTCTCTCTGCACTCGGCACTCTTCCTGGTAAAAGGCCATCCATTTAAGGAACATGGGTGAGGGGAACACAGCCTTGACCAACTCCCTCCAATCTCTGAGGGTGAGAGCCTGGTGGGCAAAGCCCTCAAGGGCAGTCTCTACCCAGGGTGAATGAGAGCCATCCTCTGTCACTGTTTTCTTTAGTTCCCTAAGGTCTTGGGCTTCCCAGGGATACCAAGTTGCTGCCAGGATTAGCATTAACCAGAAACAGGTGGCTAGTATCTCCCAAGCTGAATTCACCCACCCCTGCATAGGGCTGCTTGCTGAAGGCAGCGGTTGTTCCACAGCCTTAAAACAATGCTGATCTTCCATTTTGTTCTTAACGAGCTTCTACACAGATTTTAACAGTTCTTAAAGAGTCAAAAAAATTGAGTTTAACATTAACAGCTCTAGGAGAGCCAGAAAAATTGAAAACAAAGCGCCCATGGTTATTTTTGTTACCCTTTTTTTTGTTACTTTTCTTTTACGTTCAGTTCACTACTCTTTAAAGCCTCTACTTCCCAGGTCTTTATTGCTCTAACCCGGAGACCTTATTTTATTGTCTCTACTCCTGAGATCCTTACATATGAAGCCTCCTTCCGAGGACCTTAATAGATGAAGCCTCCTTCCGAGGACCTTAATAGATGATGCCTCCTTCCGAGGACCTTTCCATTGGTGGGCCCCACTTACAGGCCACTTACCAATCGATCGCCATGTCTGTTACCGGTTCTGGAACTCGGGGAATTCCAAAGGATTCCCCCGTATGGGCCACCAGTTGTGCCGCGCCAATCACCCTGACCAGCAGGGAAGAAAGACTAGCACACCAGTTCCTTCCAGCAACAGTTTACTCAGGAGCTGTTAGTTACATGAGAATCAAGGGTGTGCCCCTGAATGGTCCGTGAGTGCTGCTTAAATACCCTTCGTAGGACTGCCCATGAGCCCATACCACGTCTTGCACCTTCATAGGCTATAGCCTCATGACGAAAGATCAGACCACTGGCAGGTGCAACCCTCTTGCCAAATAAGGACTTGTTTACTCCTTAGCAGAAGAATGGCAGGCACCATCTTTAAGGCGCGGCAGCAGCGCTCCACAGGGTATCCCTTACATCTGGAGATTTAAGGTTCAAGAAACCCCACAGATAACAAACAGTCTTTTCAAATAGCTTCAGGGAACTGCTCCATGGCCAAAGGCCAGGAACCAATCCAAACTGCTGTCATCCCTGTATCTGTTAACCTATATATGATCTCTATACTTGATTTCTCTTTGACCAGACAAAAGATGATTGTAGAAAATGTCCAGACAAATATGGGGCCTGCCCATATTGGTCTTGTCAGATACATATGCTAGTATCATGGACCAATCACTTCTTCTATCAACAATGCAAGACAATCTTTTTCTACATACATCACCCATGGAATCCCAGGTGGGAGACAAGAGTTGTTGGTAAGCTCTACTGTAAAAATCAACCTATGTCCCCAGTAAGTACTATCCTCATTCAGAGAAAATATGTCTCAATTGCCCAGCCTCTAGATATCAGAAAAGTAGGAGAAGTAATCAAACACTCCTCCAAGGTCCTTACCTCTTGACATCACCCTTCATAAATGGCACCAACTTGTCATTTCACCTTTTCCTTCAGACCTTGACCTCAGCATACCAACTTCTTAATGGCATCAAAACTGGTAGCTTTAAAGATTGCTGGTTTTGCTTACTCCGTGATCTAACTTACAATTGGCACTTACAGCTTCTCTGGTGATACTGCCAAATAACTTTACCTCACCTTTTTTTCAGCTGCCCTGACTCTGATGTTGCCATGACTCCATACCTTACCTCTATCCTTCTCTTTGGTGTGACAAACTATTTTAAGACCTCCAGGACACATTCTGTAGTCTCCCTAGACAAAAATCAAACCACAACCCTTTATACGCCATCTCTGCCACAATGTCCTATAGTCCAAATAGGTCAATTCTTTGTGGCACTCAGGTATATCATCGCCAACCCCCCAGCTGGTCAAGAGTTTGCACATTGGTACTCCTTTTTCCCGAATTAGATGTAATCCAGGGAAATGAGCCCCTGGAATCCCAGTTGTAGATATGATAGCTGTCCAACATAAGAGAACAGTTCAAGTTGTGCCACCCTTGGTCACATTCTTGGTTGCTACTGGAATAGCCATCCATAGGTGCTGGTATAGAATTACAGGGATAATGACTTCCATGACCAAATATGATAAATTCACTTCAAAGTTTAATAGCAATTTTCAAGAAATGTCTGAAACAATGCTTACTATCCAGAAACAGATCTTTTTGGGGGGAGATGTGGTGCTTCAGAACAGATGAGGGCTAGATGTCCTGACAGCTAAAGAAAGTGGTGTTTGCCTGATCCTTTAAGAAAAATGCTGTTTCTATGCTAAACAAAAAGTGGGAAGAAGCTGAGAAGGGTGGCAACCCTGTAGGAGGACCAGCAGTTTCAATTAACCTGGACCCCTGAGATCTCTCAAATACTGGACCACCAACCAGACAGCATACACCAGATGAGTCCCCCGCACATATACAGCAGAAGACTGCTGGTTCTGGGTTCAGTCAGAGAAGGTACACCTAACTCTCATGAGACTAGAAGCCCTAGGGTGTTTAGAGGTCCGTTTGGGTGGTGTAGGGGTTGGGGATATCTTGGTTGAGGCAGGGAGCCAGGGAGAAGCTATGGGATGTAGAACAGTCAGAGAGTAGACCAGAAGTTGAATAAAATCTTGGGTATAAATAAATAAATTTATTTATTTATTTATTTATTTATTTATTTAATGTATGAGTACATTGTTACTGTCCTCAGAGACACCAGAAGTAGGCATCTGATCACATTCCAGATAGTTGTGATCCTTCTTGTGGTTTCTGGGAATTGGACTCAGGACCTCCTTAAAGATAGTCAGTGCTCTTTACCACTGAGCCATCTCTTCAGGCCTGCAATAGTTTTTCAAATCATAAAACAAAGCAATTGAGGAGAAATAAAGATTTGTTTTCTCTCCGTTTTACAAAGTTTAAAAATCCAAGCAGCTCTGTCAACTGGGTATCATTTGTTGTGGGATAATAGAAAATAAAACTAAAATGTTAGCATTAAAATTACATATGGTATTAAATTACCCCATGCAAGACTTCAAAAAAGCTGACATTATTGATTTCACTGGCTCTTAATGACATAAAAGATGTGTTTGTATTCTACATCTTCTGTATACTGTTCTAGTATTCCTCTTTTTTTTTTTTTT
>NW_022196905.1:3817768-3848526 GCF_008632895.1 Mastomys coucha
TTTTTTTTTTTTTTAGTTTTTCTCCATTTCCCCCTGGAAGAAAAATCTTATAGTTTATCAGTGTTTTAACCATTTCTCCCAAACTTTGTAAATACTAACTTACACCTGATTCTGCACCCCTATTCTTATTCCCTCAAAAACCCACTCATTCCTCAGCAAATCTTCCTTCAAGAAACATATAGAGGCTATTTTAAGCATTGTGTCCAAAGACATCAATGTCAAACTACCCATCTTTTCCATTTTTAAAGTGTAGGCTCTGTAAATAATATGTAAATAAGTGAGCATTGCTGTGCTCTAGTGAAACCTTCTTTCCCTAAACAGATGAGGGATAGATATGTAATGATTTATTAATTCTAAGCTTCCAACTTCTTTATAACCACTCAAGTAGACACTCACGGAAACCTGTATTAGTATGTCCTGTAACCCATCATAAACCTGAGATTAAATTTTTACTTTGTTAGATATGAAACACTATAAAGAAGGAACAATGTTACTTTTTATGCTTCTCATAGTGTATAATTATTAGTTTATATTTGTAAGATGAAGTAATTTGGCTAATTTCAAAGTATAAAAATATCATACAAAGTCACCAAGCCTTTAAAAAATGTGTACAACTATACAGTGGAAAATTCTATAGCCATGTTTTTAGTACTTTGTAGATTTTGTGTCTAAAATGAGTCTGTCAAGTTGAAATGTTGCCAGAATATAAAATATTAATACTTGTAATGAACATTATAAAAAATAGTTGTGACTTTGTGCTCAGTTTTAAATCTCAAATGCCCACTTTAAGTTTGTGTTTTCAGTATTTGTTGCTTGTGTTTGGTGTCACACGCAGTGACAGTCAGTGGCAGAGAAGCCCCTTTGGAAAGTCTAGGCTAGCATTCAGAAGAGTGTCAGCAGAGCTGGACTTGACCATTGAAAGTTTAGCTTGTCTCTAGTTCTGCTAAAGTTCCCTGTTTCCTGGGTGGCTGTAGTTGAAGAATGTCTGCTCTCTGCTCCTTCTTGCTGTGAAGGGTAGAGACACAGGATCTTCCCTGCCTTCCCAACAAGGTGCATTGAAGTCCCTGTGAAATTGTGAGCTCAAGTGAGTCATCCTTTCAATTTTTACCTTTTCCATTTCATCATCTGAGCTTGAAGGAAACTAACACAACTTGTTCCTAGGGAGAGATTCGTTTTATAGAGATTTAGTTTGTTTTGTTGTTGATGTTATTTATTTTTTGTGTGTCTGTGAAAAAAGATACAGTATAAAGGGTGAGAATACTTATAAAGGTGCCATGCAGATGTTTTAAGATTTTAAATTTTTTTTTAATTTTTACTTATGTATAGTATGTGGGCATATATGTACATTTAGTTTTGGATATGTTCATGTAAATTTAGGTGCCCTTGGAAGCCAAAGAAAGGTGTCAAATTCCATGGAGTTTGAGTTATAGGTGGTTTTGAGCATGTGTGCTGGATAAGGATCCTGCTTTCTCTCCAGGTATATATATACATATATATGTATATTCATATGTATATATATATATGTATATACATATGTATATATATATATGTATTTATGTATATATATTGTTTACAAATCAGATATTATGTTTCTAAAAGGGCTTTATAACTTAACTAAAATTTTTCACTCAAATATCTAAAAATATTAGGTGGAGAATTTCTACTTTATTCCTACATAAAATGTAAGTATTTAATTTACATTTTTAGAAGGACAGAAAGAAGCTATAGTTTAATAGAAGAGCTCAGAGGTATGCAATTTTTGGCTAAGGAAAAATAGATTAGTATCAGACAGAACATAATGGCTAAGAGTGGGAACAGTAAGGACTGTTTCTATGGCAATAGAACAAAGGGTGATTCCAGCATAGACCTAAACCCTTACTTCTATGATTATTAAAAAGTCCTCAGTAGCTCACTTGACCTAGCATAAGAAATAATTTTAAATGACACCCAGAGTGGCTTACTCAAGTACTCTAATAACTGTGGAACTTAAAACAGAATGCTTTAACACTGGATGTTCTGTAAGAACCTATAGTTCCAGGTCCTGGAAGCCTCTCCACCTTCCTTCCTTATATAGCAATCATAAGAGGACACTTTGATGTATTGTGTTTAGTTTATGCTAACCTACTTTAAGCTCCAGGCAGATCACACAACCAGCCCCACCCAGGTTCCCTTGGATCTGTGCATGAGACACATACACAGACATTAACTTATTTTCAACCTGCCTTGTTGACTTGATTGCTAGGCACTTCTAATCTTCCAAGATTAGCATACTTTTCCCAATACTCTTAGCTCAGAACCTCTTAATCTGCCCTGAACTTCAATTGCTCAGTTACCTTTAATCTCAGTTAAACACCCTAAATCTGCCCTCAGCTTAGTTTTATTTCTAACCTCCCACCGGGAAAAGTGGCATATGGTTGTTCCACCTGAGATCTCACAGGGTTGGTCACTGTTTCTCCCTCTGAAGCACAGTGAAATATTCCCTTCCTCTCCTGCATTTCTTATCCTGCCTTTGAGAAGCTGAAAGTCCTGCCTCTTTCTTTCTGTTCAGCAATTGGTTCCTGTCATCTTTATTGATAGATCAAGACCTAATTGGGGAACAGAACCATAGCATCAAATCTACCTCCTACACTTTGGTACTTAGAAAACAAAGTATTTTTCCATCTTAGACCATTTATTTTATATATCACACTTTCTTCTTCTTCTTCATTAGTCCTCTTTCTAGATTTTTGCACAGAAAGCATTATGTTTTCTTTTTAGAAAATCTTTCCTAACTGTGGTGGCTATTCCTGGTCATCAACTTGGCCACATCTAGAATTAACTAATAGCCAAATGACTGGGAATACCTATAAAGGATATTTTTTATTAATTAAATCATGTGACATTGGAAGACACACTTTTAATCTGGATCTTGGAGGTGAGAAGATAAAATTTTAATACAGGTCTCTTGAGGTAGGAAGATCCATCTTTAATCTGTGCCACACTTTCTCCTACCAGTATATATAAAAGACATGGAAGAAGAAAGATCTTCCTCTTTGCCTGCTTTCAGTAGGTTTTTGCTAGAAAGTCCATTACTTCATTGGTATAAGAGTTGAATTCTTTGATATCTTGGTATTCAAAGATCAGTTGAATACAATCCTGTAGCTGCTTGTATTATGAATGTTAATTTAGTTCCCCAAAAACTGTTTGTATGAGTGTGTCTGCACATAGCTTCAGAGAACTCTCAGTTAGTTCTGAGTGGTAAATAAAGCTGCCAACATCTTTAAAGTACAGACAAAGGTGGGATTTTAAGTCTCCAGGGTTGAGACAAGAAAGAGGATAAGGAGATCTACCATCCTGGGAGAATGTGGAGAAGAGAGACACTGTGCCTAAGAAAATTACAGGACAGAGAGGCATAGCTGCCAGGTGAAGGGCCAGGGAGAATAGGCTACAGATGGCTGCCCAACTGGGTCCAGGGCAACCAAGATAGTATGTAGAATTAGTAAGTAATAACTCAGGATTAATCACATGGAAGTTAGTCAGTTGCCAAGCTATTGTGCTGTTTGAGATATATTAAAATGTAAAGGTCGAGTGTGTGTATTTCATTTAGGAATGTAATCCATTGAGGCAGAAAGTGAACCTGCCAATGGGATTCTTTATTATTTAATTCTACAACAGCCAACATGTGTGGATTGAACAACTGCTGAATTGTTGGATTTTCTGCTGGTTGATATCCATTTTTGGACTAGATGTACCACAGCTTTTAAGTCATTATAATAAGTCTTTTTTCTATAAATATAGTGATATTCATTCTATAAATTCTGTTATTAGAGAATAATAAACTAAGCACATAGTTAACCATCTACCACACCTTCTCCATCTAACCTCTCCATATTATCACTTAACTTTCACCATTACCTGTATCAAAGATCTATAAACTTATATTAAGTTGGATAGGAAGCTGATTAGTGCTTCAATTTCTGAAAGAATACTTAGTGTAAATATAAGGGGCCTTTCCCTCTCTTTTCCTTTCTTTCTTTTTTTCTTATTGTCAAGGATACGATTGATATTACATAGAGTAAGATATATACTTGCTGAAGGAATAATGTTCCCAATTAGCTCTTTGGGAAAATAAAAACTCTAAAATAAAAACTCTACATGTTCTCAGTGGTACAATGGGTAAAGCTTTTACTATGATGATATGAGTTAATAACAAACACCAGGGAGCTCAGCAAACATACAGGATATTTACAGTCATTAACTGAATTAAAAGACATATTAGAAGGATTTAAGAGTTTTCCTCCTTTATTTTCTGTTTGCATTTCATTAGCTACCTATCCTTTCTTCCCTCAGATGAAATAAGTACTTTAATTTTTGTCATTTTGAGGCATGTTTATTTAAAATTTTCAAAAATATACTCACATTATTCCATTTATTAAAATTGTCTATGAAATTTTTTCTGAATACAACATAAATGTTTGAGTCATTTCTGACATTTCAGTTTAATATTAAAATGATACTTTTTGACATTGTAAGACATTTTTGGTAAAATATTGTGTTACAGATATCAAACAGTAAAAGAGTAAGAATATAATGAACACAAGATCTGGTGAAATAGCTAATCTTTGCTTTGTGGCTCTTAATCCACTGAGTTAAGATAGAGAAATTACTCATTTAGTAAATGGCAAATTCTCTCCTCAGCAGCAGAGTGCTAAGAAGTCTAGCTGTCTATGGATCACACTACTTGTTGCAAAATAACTAAGAAAACAAAAAAATCATCACCTTGGTCTTTGTGGCTTTCAATTGTCTTAATATGTAGAAATTAGTTAAGGTAATTTAATGAAGATTACATTCCTCTTCATGATAATATTATACATCTGTATATGTAGATTCCATGGTCTATACTAATTATCCAAATTACTTAATTGAAAGATACTCTCTTAGTATTGATTGCTTTGAAGTACAATGACTGTCTTTAACATAGGATTTATGTCTAGAGTAAAATGAGTATCACTTATGGTTGCAAGCCATCCTTCCAATGAAAGTGAAAGTGATCATCATAATTCATCTTAGCATAATAATGCCTTATAATTCCAATCCCAGTGTGCAGGCATGTATGAGCTTAATGAGAGAGTCAGTGAAATCATATATGAATAATTATTACTAAAAAGCAGTCGTTCCCAGGCAATGGTGAGTGAAGACACAAATGTCTAATTGCCTGTCCATTTTTTTAAGAGGAATAATCTAGCTAAGCTTTCTAACATTCATTTAAATCTTAGGATACTCATACACTAAATTTGGGAGGTTTTGTGTGAATACAAACAAATTCTTTCAAATGCCTTTAGTAACACTTGAAATTAGCCATGAACCAGCATTTTCTTTCTTTCCTGTCTTTTCTCTCTCTGCTTTATAATGTTAAAAGACCTTCAAAAGCTGCAAAGATTCCTTGACTATTTCTAGCTATGTAGTCTTTGTAGTGATCATGCAGATTCCTTTGGTCACACAGCGAGAAAAAACCCATAATTACAAGGATATTTATGATAGCCTACTGCTATTTTAGTGAATTACAATATAGTTTACTCTAAAAATAAAAGGGCAACATATTCTGCATGCTGGTAGCTCCTTTCCCTTGATAGATGCACTGGCTTTTTCTACAGACTTATTTATCATTCACCATCTGTTCTTCAACTACTCCAGAAAACACAATGCTGTACTCTGAATCCCTTGAAAGTAGGTTATTCTTTTCCTCCTTACAGATTTTCTTGTATTTATTAGGTTTATGGGCATACAAATGCCCAAAATTTAGGTGACTCAAGTGATTTTATTTTGGTTTTTTTTTTTTTAAGCAAAAGCTATTCAAAATATTTTCCTTGAGCAATTTTTGAAAGTGTTTTATTCATCCTCCTTCTTTATAATTAATCAGCTCACACATGTTGCCGAGTGGTAGGAAGGCCGTTTCTACCTAAAGCAATATCCCAATTCAAAGGGTACTGAAAAGTAAATTCATACTGGACACTTCAGTTTTACTTGAGAATATCTTCAAAATATTATGGAATCATCACCATACTTTTGATATGATGACTTTCATAAGTAATAGGCAATGATAAAATCATCCTGCTTCAAGAGGTTAAAAGCAGAGACATTATTAGGAGAAGTTTCTGATGAATGGCAAGTCTAGTTACTTGTATTTGCTCAATACATCTTTGAGTGAATGTGAAAGATAAAGAGAAAATATTAAAAATCAGTGAACTCTACTGTACAATGTTGCCTTGGGCTCTTTCTGAAATTTTCAATGTGTCTCTGACCTCTGAACGTATGTGAAATCCAGTATCTCTCTCATTGCCTTCAGTGTTTTTCACAAGAAAGAAGATGCATTGCTTGCATTTTATGTTTTGAATAATTTTAATCAGTCTTAAAATACTTTTACTTCTAAAAATAAGCCAGAAGTTTCTATAGATATTTAAACATCAGAAATCTTGTGACTTTTATCTCATTCATTGATAAAGGATGAGAAAGTAAATGTGTTTGCTTTTGCTTTGGGGTTGGATGAACCTGATAAAATTTCCCTGATTACACATTTATGAAATAAAGAGGTGACACTTGGGGTCTCTCAGGTTCCACTGTGATTCTGACTGCAGCCCCTAACTACCTAGTAGGCATAGAACATGCTCGCATTTAGAACTTGGAGAAGTTAGTGCAAAGGCTCCCCACTGTCTTTGAACCCTATAGTAAAGACTGCACCATGTGACTCCAAGCGCTGACTGCACTCCTCTGCAAGCATATTCTGGAGAAGAAATCATTCATTTTTCTAGGATGTGGTATAAGTCAGAAACACTTGTATGTTTACCAAGTATTTTTCTTCTTAGTTTCTGTTTAGCTAGTTAATAGAAATGATGCACAGAAATTTTCACAGTATTAATTTAAAAGCTCTATCTAGAAAAACATAATTTTATGACAGTAAAATCTTCATAGCAATCTAGTCTTTAACTAATGGATAATTTTTTCTAAAATGCCCACTGTCTCTTTAGAGGACCAGATACTTCTAAAGCTTTGAGTTCAAGAAATTTTTCTCAGAATGGGCTGTTGTCTGAAATCTTATTTCTTGGAACCTCCACATATTAGTCTGAAGTAAGTTCTCATTTACTTAATGGCTCATTTGTTTTTAAGACATTTTATAATTTATTACCAGGTAGATTTTAAATGACTCATCAAATTTCTTTAAAACATTTTCTATTCACTGATACAAGTATTTAAGAAATGCAAGAAATTTGAGAAAACATACTCAAACTCCCAATATAGTTTTACTATACAATAATGGAGATGATAACAATGAACAGATGCCTGTAGGACACTAACCCTATGTAGTTTCAGTATAATAATGTTGGGAATTCTTGAACTAATAGGAGCTAATATAGCAATATCAATGAAATCTCAGGTAATTTGAGTTTCTAATGGTTTCTTTGTTCAAGACTATTCAATGAAAAGAGAAGCTTCTCTGATTAATGTTGAAAATAGTATTTTTTCCTCAGTATAATAAACACACAGTTTAAGAAGGAATTTTGATTTAATGTCAATTTTGTTGAATAACAATTTTAAGTACCCTTCTCCCAAAAGAGATTATGGCCTCAAGAGTCATGAATTTATTCTGAGAAATTAGTCCTCAATGCTACTTAGAGAGCAGTGGGTAGAGTGGGTAGGCCCAATAGCATTTATGCCATTATGGCAGCATGAGCATATCCTGCCTGATGCATTCGCATTGTAAGACTGCTAAAGTCTTTCTCTTCCAGAAGCCTTCATCGCACTTTCTGGCAAATGCAATGTAGCTAAGATAAAGGATGTTAGCAGGAAATGTTCCAGTTCATTTCAGCAGTATTTTGAGTCAGCAGTAGGAATGAGAGCCAACAAGAACTCTGGGAAAGTATCTTTCTCACTGTAATGAAGATCATTCAAGACTAACAAGGAGCTAGCTCTTGGTAGCTGCAGTTAGTTAGCAGGTAACTTATAGCTAGCTCTGTAAGCCAACCTAGCTCTGCCTCTGTCACTGTCCCTCAAATCCTTTTTATAATTCCTTCAAACATCATGTTTCTCCACAGGTCTTGGAACTGAAGCCCAGCCACAGTGGTTTAAAACCACACACACACACACACAAAAAAAAGATTCCCTACGTAGTAGGATTCCCTTCATCATATTCCATTGTAACCTTGCACATTTCCCAAGGGACAGAGAAAATGTATTAGCATGTACTAATGACCTAAGGATAGGCATAGTTTTATCAGAGAGTTTTAATTGCCTAGTTATCTTTAGCCTAATTGGTAACCAGAGTAACTAGTACTAGCTTTCATGCTGCTTCTCTTTTCTGATAGTATCTGTTCACTGCTCACAAAGGCAATAGGCTCCGCAGCAGCTATTGGTCAGTGTGAGTCTGTTGGATCGCTTTACTCACAAATAATACAATTCTCATCCTCTAAGCTCCTGTGATCTACTGAGGAGGGGTCAGGATGGGAAATCTCGATGAATGAGAATATTAAGACTGTCTCTTACTTGCACCCTTTAGACAATAATGCTCTATCTAATCTGTTGGAACGAGCTTATTCAGATTGACTCAACATATTGTTTATAACCTTGAGATGAAGTTTCGGTAGATTAATGTTATCTTTTATAGCTTTTTCTATAGTAGTTGCTTTAGTAATTTTGAAATTGTAAATTAATTCTCTGTTCCTTTACAATGTTTATAATTTTTTTTCTCAGCTTGTTGTGTGTTTTAAAGCTCAAAATCTCTTTCCTTACAAGCCAAGGATCATTCCTTTGGAATATATCATCAAAGAAGATAGCCCCTATTCCCTTGTCTCTGAATAAACAGGAACCATAAGTGAATAGGAACAAATTGTCAAACACAGATGTCTGAGTCACAGAGGAAAACATTTGCAAACTCAACAATAATTTAATGTGCTCATCCCATTTGTTTTCTTGGAATGAAGCTCAGTCTATCTCCCCCAATATAACAATGTGAATCAGTCCTGCCTTATTCTTGTAAGTTTGATGCACATTTTACTTCAATATGTTCTATCAGAAATTGTCAAGTTCCTACATTGGATTAAACATGTTAAGAATTTATAGTATTGCTGTAGACAAGTATCTATGTAAGACTGTTCAATTGATTGCTGTTTTATATCAAATAACTTTTATAATCTGTATTTTTACTGTTACAATATTTTATCAATTTTAAAAAATATAATAAATAAAATTGAAAGGTATGACAGGTATTGAAGGAGGGATCTCTGGTAGGTGTTGGGTTACAAATGGGAAAGAAGACTGTGATATAATTCTAGTGACTTAAAATATGTTTTTAAATGTTAACAAATTCAGATAAATTGAAATTATATATCTTTTCTCATAATGAAATAAATCTTAAATCAATAAAAAAAGAATTTTAGGTAGAATTTTAGGTATGAGGGTAGAAATCACTGATTAAGCACTACTTTTATGTTGTGGAGCTATTTTGAGCTTTCTTAGTTTCTCAAGGGACATTTGTAGCTATTGTCATTGTGAATGTCATTGCATGAGGGGAAAGAAATCCTTTCTCCAGGCTTTCAGGAGCCTTTTTTTAGTCTTATTATCTTTGTTTAAAATTCCTTCTCTGATTGAAACTCAAATATCTGCTTCTCCTCCTTAGGTCTCAATGAGAAACTCAGGTATGATTACAAAGTTCACCTCTCAGAACCAATATGTTTATTAGGCTTACTCACAGAGCTAAGCATGGGAAGTTAAGGCCAGGAGTATGGTTGTAGTGATTTAAATAAGCTTGGCATAGGGAGTGGCACTATTCATAGATATGGTATTTTTAAAGAGTGTGTGGCCTTTTTGGAAGAAGTGAGGAAGTGGACTTTAAAACCCATCTCCTAGCTGCCCATGAGACAGTCTTCTCCTAGCTTCCTTTAGATGAAGAACTCTCACCTCCTCCAGCACCAAGCCTGCCTAGTTGTCAATATGCATTCTGCCATGATGGTAATGGACTGAGCCTCAGAACATGTATGTCAGCCTCAACTAAAAGCTACCCTTTATAAGAGGTTCCTTGATCATATTATCTCTTCAGAACAATGGAAGCCCAAACTAAAACAATAGTTAACCTTAAAAAGCATCTACACTGGGCCAGCAGAATTTCTTCTTGGCTATGTTGGTTGAAATTGCTCCCTTCATCCTTCCTCCACTATTTCCCTTAGCCCCTCCACAAAGATCAATTGTAATTAAAGCAGAATGCCATAACATTTGTTGGGAAGGGTGGCTGGATACTCAAGTAAGCGTTCATGAAACTTTCCAATCCTTCTTCTATGAAGTAAGGCGAGCAGTCCCAACATAACTCATGAAGATTTTGTGGTTGAACTCAGAGGTTCCTCTTATACAAGACCATCCATTCTAAGTATCCCAAGGTACATCCAGAAAACTCTTATTTAAAATGAACTTCACCCATTTAATATGTAAAAGTACTATGATTCTTTATATCAATGGGGACAGAGAAGCAGTTGCAGAGGAAGAAGCAAAAGGGGAAGTGAAGTACAAGCAGTGCTGCTGTATAAATTTCACACACACAAAAAAATATTTTCAAAAGCCTAAAATATGAGCCCATAGAATTAATTACACAGGGATAATGGGGCTCACAGAGACTGAAGCAACAATAACAGAACCTGTATAGATCTGAGCTAAGTCCTCTGTATCTAAGTTATAGTGGCTTGATAGGCTTGATATTCCTGTGGGGGTCCTAACAGTGGGCTTGGCAACTTTCTCTGACTCTTTTGTCTGCTTTGGGAACCCTTTTCCTCCGACTAGGTTGCTTCATCCAGCCTTGATGGGAGGCTATGTGCATAGTCTTATTGTGACTTGCTATGCTATGTTCGGTTGATGTCCCTGGAGGCCTGCTCATTCCTGAAGGGAAATGGTGGGAAAGTAGATTTAGGGGAGAAGGGGTATGGGGAGGATTGATAGCACTGTAGGGAAAAAAATTCAGTCAGGATGTAATATATGAAAAAATTAATAATAATAATAATAATAATTAATATATTTATTATAATATTATAATTATAATAATTAATAATAATAATTGTTATTGTTATTTTTATTATTATTATAGCAACAGTTAAGTGTTAATACTTTTCATATGTCAAGATTATAAGACCAGAATCTAAACAATAAAACCAAATCATGTGAAGTGGTCTAAAGGACTATCAGAAGCACTCTACCCTGCTGAACTACATATTTCCCTCTTTTCTTCCAAGTACAATGCTCCAGTCCCATCCACACCTCTGAGGCAGAACACCAGCAACAGCCTCATATTCACATCATCTCTACTGGAACCCACAGGTCTTTGTCCCAGCCCTTAACTCTTGCATTGCTGCTGAAGGCTCAGGCAAGTGGTTAGGGAAACAGATGAAAAAAGATAAGCTTTTCACATCTTCCTCAGATACTCTGAAATGAATCCCCCAGTATCATCCCTAGATCAGCAGCAGAACATTGGCGGAGGCCCGTCCTTACTATTTGAGTCATCTTCAGTGGACTTTATAGATCTTACACTTCTACCCTTCCTGTGATACTTGATTTATCCCATACCCCACCTTCATAAGATACTCTGAATTCACAGACCACTCCTTTTCACATCTTCATATGTGAGATAATTTATGACTAATGCCTCTGCTTCCCACTCAGTAGCCTCAGAAATGCCGTCACTCTCTTTTCCAGGTTCAGGATTCATGTATGCATTTTCCACAAAGAAATGTATTCTGCCTTGGTTATCACCCAAAACATGTTGATAATGATTAAATCTGCATCATTATTAAGAAAGAATTAATAGTAAATATTATTATATTTTTCATTGCTAAGGGTCAAATTTGAGAACATCTTGAATGCTGTTCAAGTGCTCCACCAGCACTTGCCTATCCGTGGGATGTAATGTATGTGGATTAACAAAGACTGAACTGGCCTTTTACTCTTGTATGATGCCTCATTTTCACTATGCTTTTAGCCAACCTAACTGGGAACTCTATCATGGATTAGCATGACTTAACTGACTTACTTTCTATTCTTTTCAAAGAAACAAATTTTTAGAGAATTTTGATTCTCACTTAGCCTATGAAGGATAACTTTTAATAACCATTCCAAATGAGAAAAAAGCTTAAAGGTATCTTCAAAATAGATGAATCCTGTACTTTATTCTGTAGTGTAAATGGATTTTTTAAAAAACAGAAATATTAATAAATTAATTTTAGATAAATGTAACTTTGAATAAAAACTAAATCAGAATCTAACACTAATGTAGCTATTTATAGACTGATTCTTGACATAAGGTGCCCCCCCTCATCTATCTTTATCTTTTCCCTACTCCTCCCTTTCTCCTCAGAAAAGGGAAGGCCTCCATGGACATTTACCAGCCTTAGCATATCAAGCTGCAATAAGACTAAGTGCATCTTCTTCATTGAGGCTAGACAAGACAACCCCGTTAGGGAATGTGGTTCAAAGGCAGGCAACAAAGCCAGAGCCCCTGCTACCACTGGAGGAGTCCCACATGATGACCCAGCTGTACAACTGTTACGTTGAAAAGGTCAGCTAAGGAACTTTGGGGTGGTCATGGAACACTTGCCCCTCCAGAAAGGAGAGGCTAATTAACATTTCTCAAATGAAAGAGTGGGAACCGACCTGTGGGTGGGGACACATTCCACAGGACAGACCGTTGCCCACCCACAAGTAAGTCCTTGCCACCTTATTCCCTGAAGACCCATCAGTTTAAAAAGTCACACTGTTCTGCCAATCACATTGTGCCTAATGGCTACTGCCCTGAAAACTGTATAAAAGCTCACTGAACAAGTTGTGCGGGGTCTCCGCCTCTCCTTTGGGTATGGGACTACCCTGATGCACTGAAACAATAAATTCTTCTTGCTTTTTGCATCGATTCAGGTTCCACATGGTTCACTCAGGGAGTCTCCGGTAAGCTAAGGCTCAACAGTCTTACAACATATTACAGAAGGGATAAAGTCACTTTCAAGTCCATATCTTTAATCTCAGCATTCTTGAGGCAGAATCAGGCAGATATCTTAGTTCAAGGCCAGCCTAGAGTACACAGTTAGATCTAGGACAGTCAAGGATACATTAAGAAACCCTGTCTTGAAAAAAAAAAACAAATAAATTTTGCATTCAAAGTTTTCAATTAAGTTTTGTTCATAAAGGTGGACAATTCAAAGCAATATTTAGCTATGTGAAGCAGACCCAGACCCAGTTAGGTAAATTGAGAGAAGGTCATGATCACAGTTAATTATCTGGCTAGGGGGAATATTACAACTTTTAAATAGAGGGTATGTCCTGCTTTAGAGGAAGTTGATTTGGGTATGATACATTCTCAGGATCATAAACTACTTCTATTTAAGGCAACAACTTCTTTGGGCACACTTATTGATTTATTTAGAATCTGTGCTGTTCTTCTCTTTGCTGAGCCAGTGAACTTTTCTGACTTCAAGGGCATTCAAGCAGACCAAGGCTTATTTTGAGGGCACACTTTGTCAGGCAAAAATCTAAAGTGTTTATTTTCTGCAGAGGATTACAAATTTCATCAACTCCATTACCACTTACTTGTGTTATTTTTGTTTGCTTAGTCATTGGGGTGGTAGCAAGAGTGGAAGAGGACAGGAAGACAAACCTGAATGATGAGTGTTGGGAACCATGAGAGCCCTGAGATAAACATCCTGCCCCAGCTAATTGAGAAGCCTGAGACTAACATCCTGCCTGGCAATCACAAGGATGAGAACCCTGAGATTAACATCCTGCCTGACAATCACAAGGATCCCGCTTGGCCCTGAAAAAAGAACATTCACGGAAATCCACCCCCTCCCCACCTGTCACCTGGAGCTCAACCCCAGAAGATTTTGTAACCTTCCATCTCCCTCCTTCTTCTTCCCCTCCCCTCCAAGATTTTTGCTTTAAATATGCTCTGCTCCACTAAGTAAACGACTCTTGACAAGCAATGCTTCCTTGAGTCCTGTCTTCTCTCTCACCCGTTCTTATTCCAGGTTGTGGTCCTCCTCATTCCCCCGAATAATTTGACCTGCAGGCCAGGTCAGATGAGGAATTTGTTGGCATGCAGAGGGTTAAGAAATAATACAGACAGACAAAGACAGATATTATATATATCATGTCATACATATTATATATACATTATACAATATATATACACATTGTGTGTCTGTCTGTATGTGTGTGTGTGTGTGTGTGTGTGTATAGCAGTTTTCCCTATAATGTTGAAACTGTGACAGTCCATTTAGGTAAAGGCTTTCAATCACTAAGGATAATAAAGAGTTTCATTTGTCCACTGCATAGTCACAGAGCTCCAATCTGAGAAATCCCAAGTTTAAATATGAATTAGGAGAGAAGCCTCAAAGTGACTGTTTTGAGGATACAGAGGAACCACAGTTGAGGCCCTACAGCTAAATGGTCCTTCCAGTATCTAATGTGAATACAGAGTAAGAAACCTAAGGGAAAGACTTGCATTTCTAGGATATAGCACACCAGTACATACCAGAAGTTAAATGTTTTAAAGAAATTGTAGGACAACCTTTGGGAAATTATACTAAGGTGTCCTACCATTTCTCCTGAAACTCTCTATAGCTGCCTCTTATTTCTCTGTAGGTGTCAGCTGCTTTGTCAAAACAACTTTCTTCAAGAACTTATCTCTTCAATTTATATTCAACAAGTTGACACACAAGACCAGACAGTACAAAGATGTAAAACTGAAGTTGCTTTGGATACCCTAAGATGTTTGAGATGTCAGAACCATGGGATAGTTGCTGGGGAAAGCTGCTATAAGGGTTTGGAACCAGCCCAAAAGATTGAAGTATTGGTGCTGAATGCCAGATCAGTCAACTGCAGTCAATAAAGATGAAAGGAGTTAGAAATTTGAAGAGTGCTTTGACATAAGAGGTGGAGAAATAGAGTTTGGAAACTGCCCGGCTGGTTTTCTGTCTTGCTTTGGTTTAGTATTTTTTTTTTACTTTATTTGGGATTATAGTTAAGGGACTGCATGAATCTCAGAAGAGACTCTGAACACTGGATTTTTACCACTGTTGAGACTGATATAGCCTCTGAGGATTTTTGAGGTTGGATTAAATATATTTTGGATATGTTGTGACTAAGTTTGTTCCCCATAGACTCATGTGTTTAAATAAGCCTATGGGGTTAGGGATTGTAATGTGGTGGTTTGGATATACTTGACCCAGGGAGTGACACCTTAGGAGTGTGACCTTGTTGGAGTAGGTATGATCTTATTGGCAGTAGTATCTCATTGTGAGTGTGGGCTTTAAGACACTCATTCTAGCTGCTTGGAAGCAAGTCTTCTCCTAGATGCCTTCAGATAAAGATGTAGAACTCTGTGCTCCTCCTGTACTGTGCCTTCTTGAATGCTACCATGCTTCCACCTTGATGATAATAGACTAAACTTCTGAATCCATAAGCCAGCCTCAATTATGTGTTGTCCTTCTAAGAGTTGCTTTGGTCATTGTGTCTGTTTTCAACAGTAAAACCCAAACTATGACAAATGGATACACACCTTTATTTCTTTATTACTTCTTCATTGATGTTGCAGACAGTTACATGATACTATAAATGATTCCAGACAAGTGTCATGATGCTGCTTTAGTTTCCAGTCACACTGTTCCCAAGACATCAGTGCACTTTGTATGAAAAGGCAATGCTGTTTCCATGATGTGGAGGGAATGCTGGCATATTTCCATTTTAGTTTTTATTCTCATTAAATTAAATGAAGATTTAACATTCACACAAACTGTGCACATATTCTTTGATACTCAGGTACTGCATTTCAGCCAAACTCATCAGAAACAAAAATTGCTTGAAATTCTTTTTAGTTAATTTAATATTGGCCAAGATAATATTGTGTCATTTGTCTAGAAGAAATGTAATGATTAGGTTGCAATTTTGCAAAACAATTTAAAAGACAGTATGCAGTGGAATATTTCATTACTCCCTCAAGCATGTCTCCTTGTCACCTTTTGGCTGAATTTATCACAAATGATTTAAAATCTTAAGGTCTGGGTAATCAATAACTAAGGACTGGTTGGAACATTTGGTTCTTACAATAAGTAAACATTACCACCAAGTTGTACAGTTAGCATTAGTAAAAGAGAAGTGTACAGGTATTGTTGATACAGTAAATGGTGGTGATCAAGGTTAGTTAACTGTTACTTAATCTCTATTAGGCTAATTGTGCTCCCTTTCAGTGATCAATCAGTAATGCTTGGGACTTATTCCAGTAATTACATCTCTTGGAACACTGGGATAGAATAAGTGCTCTAAGTTTAAAGCCAGCTGAGGCTACAAAGGGAATTCAAGACCGTGCATAAAGCAAAACACAGAATAAAAAGGTGTAATCAATAAAATATAGGAGGGAAATAAAGTTCGGAGTGTGTCTAACCAGGAAGAGCACCAGAAAGGAACCTGGTTGCAGTGGTGGTTCCTTTGCTGCTGTCCCTCAGCTCCTCCTCCTCCTTAGAAGGTATCTTCAGTTGGCTCTATCCCTAACATCCTCTTTGCTAGGTTTCTTATGATTCAGAGGCATTAGTCATAAATTATCTCAATATGAAGATGTGAAAAGGAGAAACCTATGTGCCCACAGTTTAAGAAGCCAGAAAAAATGATCCATTAGCCAACAGGGTTAGTGTCACTATCACCATTCAACTCATCTCTCATGCTAAGGTTTTGTCCTTATCATGCTTCCGCTTCACAGGCTCTGAGGAAAAAATGGCCCCATCTGTCTCTTAATAGTGTCTCTTCCTATGGGCCAAGAAAATTCAAACACAATGTATTGGTACCAAACCTATTCAAACCACCACACACCCTGTTAAACTGACTCTACTTGAACTTTCTCTTTCATTGATGCTAGGAATAAAAAAGACACAAATACCCCCTTTGTGTGTATGAGCCTGTGTGGGTATCTCCAGAGTGTTTGCACACTACAACATACGTTTGCTATTGATATTTTATCTTACAAAAAATGATTGTTTCATAGCTGTCCTCAGCTTATCTGATTCATAAAATTCTCATTTTGATATCTAAATACTTTAAGCCCAAAGTATCAGTTTTATTTACCAGGCCTGGGGACGAGCTGTGAAATTAAAAATGAGTACAAAAAAGATTTTAGAAAGAAGTGAAATGAAACCCCAAATCTATTCTCAGTGAATTATGGTGCCTTGATGCTCTCCTAATTAAACAGGATAAAGGAGATGAATCAAATAAACAGTAGCAATATTGTGTGCTTCAATTCTTCATGTTACCTTAGCTGTTGTGATACCAGTAGTAATGTAAGGAAAAGTACACCCAGGAGAAAGTGGGTTCCATATGCAATTGATTTCTAACATTGCACGGTCAAGAGCCTGAATATCAGGCTTTAAGCTGAACAGCTCTGTGACCAATTGTTTAGAAAACAACCATTAATTTTCCCTGTCTCCATGACTACAAATAATTATAATTCTCATGAATCTCTGTCAAATAATGACATAACTCGTCTTGGAAATGATTTTGTTTTATTTCATGTCTTCTGATTAAGAGATATAAATCAAAAGTAAAATGCCTGGTGTAATTGTTTAGCCTAAAAACAATTGCTTTTCTGAAGTTGGCCATAAAGTATGTGGTTGCTTACAAGACTCAAACTAACCTCATTTTGAAGCTGGCTTGTGTTCATTTGTTTGACAGAAAAATTTTGAGATAAGCACATTAATTTAACTTATTTTCATTATTAACAGTAACTCCATTGTGAAAAAATTTATAATGGACATAAATCATACAAGGTTTCTATAAAGATTTAGACTTTTTAAAACATAATTTATATTAGAATTCCAATAGAGAGGCATCTGTTACATTGACTTTTAAGAGGCTAATTATATACTATCAGACTTATATCTAAAAAGTCAGTTTGATTGTGCTATGTCCAACCCCAGACACTTGATTTAGAGTTTCCTAGCAAATTATAATAAAATTCCTGGAAATGTTAGTGGTTCATTTTGAATTTTGAAGAGACTTCCTATGTAGAAAGTTTCCAATGTGGAGAATCTGGTACACATTTTAAGAATTAACTTTTCTTTTTACAATGTAAGAAGATAGCATTAAAAATTCCAGGAGACTCAAATACTAGGAAAATGAAAAAAAGAACAACAAAGTGTTAGTGAATATCTTCATATATTCAGTTTTGTCTCTGTGGCTATTTGTGCATGAGGCATACATTAGTTATAATTTTTATGTAAACATCTCTTGAAATGGCTCATATATTGAAGATTTGGTCCTTAATGCAAGCAGCATTCAGATGTTGGGTTTAGAGAAAAAGATCAGAGCCTGTAGGCTCTGATTTCATAATTGGTGGACCCATTGGTAGATTAAATTAGGATAGGCTATAAGGGCATCATAGAATTTGGAAAGTGGATCATGATTGTAGGAAGAAGATTACTAGATGTCTGTCTTTTGAGGTTCTCCTATTCTGCATTCTTCTTGTTATAGCACTCTGAATCTTGTTTTTCTTGAAGTGAACTTTATTTCACCACATCCTTTTTGACACACTGACCAGGCTTAGATCATACCCCAAAGAACAGACAACTGTATATAACAAAACTACTAAAAAATGTTTGCCAAAACAAATATTTGCCCCTTTAAGTTCAAGATTGCTAAAGTATCTGTCAAGTGGTGAAGATCTGACATACACAATGCCCAAAGCCCACATTTCTTTCATGTTAAATAGGTTCCACTCTATTTTCCCATTCCAAAAGGATTCATCAGTTTGCATTGACCAAATGCTGTATTATTTAATAGTAAATTTCATATTACCTTCCCAATAAACCAACTACTAGCTAGTTTACTCCTGAAAAAATACACAGATAATTTATTTGTTTTCTTAATGTTTGCAACTGTTTTCCTAGACTCAAACCAAATCCTTTTAGGCAGATACACCTTCCTACTGGGTTCCTTGTCCCATCATATTCCTATGTACATATCTGAGCATTGAAAATGACACTATGTTCTCTTTATGTGAAATAATATAACACTGTTTTCTAAATGTGACACCAGATTTCTTTTTCAGCCATATTCTCTACAGCTCTCAGAATCTTTTATGTCAAATTATACCAAATTAATGTTTAGTCTGTAGAATTTTCCTATGCCTGTTATTATTCTAATTCCACAAGGCATTATTACTCCAGATTTCTTTTCCAAAGTTACCTGAGAAGTTACTCCTGATATCTCACCTCATATACAGTACTAAATCTTTCTATACACAAATTATTACTTATGTTCTAACAAGCTTTCCTCAGTTGCTATCTGCTAGTTCTTTCCACATGAAAGTTAACCAATTTGGCATTTTAAATTTATAACACTGTACTTATCAACTCAAATTTAGAGATTCTGTCTGTCTGTCTATCTATCTATCTATCTATCTATCTATCTATCTATCATCTGTCCATCTGTCCATCTGCCTGCCTGCCTGCCTGTCTGTCTGTCTGTGGCATCGAATCTCCTGGAGATGAAGTGACAGATGGTCACTAGTCACCCTGTTAAATGCTCTAATCCAAACCATGAGTGTTCTACAAGAACAAGTGCTCTTAAGTACAACCCCATCTCTCCAGTTCACCCACTAAACTCTAAATCTTCACTTAAGTCTTCTGTGTTGTTTGTGAGATTATCTTGCAGACATTTCAATTCTGTCTTGACTGTTTGGTAATTTCTATTTCTTGTTTGCTTTACAGAGATAGATGGCTGAATCAATATCATATGTGATCCAAAAAAATAAAGTCTCATCTTTAATCATCTTTCACTTCTTATTTTAGTTGATTTTTATTTTGTTATTAATTTGATATGTTTTAATTGTAACATGTTACTAAAATTCACACATTTCCTTTAATATGCCAAGATTTTTAAAATAAACTGAATATCATTCAATTTTATAAAAGTTTTTTCAGAGATAAAGCAGAAAATATACATTTTAGATACAATGTCCAGGTTTTTTCTCTAAATGACACAGTATATATACTTCTTACAAAAGACTAATCATTTTAATAATCTGATGTTTATAAGGAAGCCAAAATTTTCTTTTCACTATTAGCAGACATTACAACTAAAAACATTTTTATTTGTGTATGAAATAAAACAAAGTAATTTAGTGTATTTAAAACATCAATGCAACAGGAGATGAAATTCTTCACATGGTTCATGCCCTGCTAGTACCTGTATCTATGTGTGCCCCAGGGCTTTAGGGTGACCTAGATTCTCTGGAGTCTAGCTTCTTGAGTTGTTTGTATATATTGGATATTAGCCCTCTATCAGATATAGGGTTGGTAAAGATCTTTTCCCAATATGTTGGTTGCCATTTTGTCCTATTGACAGTGCCCTTTGCCTTACAGAACCTTTGAAATTTTATGAGGTCCTGTTTAGACAATTCTTGATATTAGAGCATGAGCTCTAAGTGTTCTGTTCAGGAAAATTTCCACTGTACTCATGTGCTAGAGGCTCTTTCCACTTTTGTTTCTATTAGTTTCAGTGTATCTGGTTTTATGTAGAGGTCCTTGATCCACTTGGACTTGAGCTTTGTAAAAGGAGATAAGAATGGATCAATTTGCATTCTTCTACATGCTAACCACCAGTTGAACTAGCACCATTTGTTGAAAATGCTGTCTTTTTTGGATGGTTTTAGCACCTTTCTCAAAGGTCAAGTGGCCATAGGTGTATGGGTTCATTTCTAGGTCTTCAATTCTATTCAATTGATCACTGCCTGTCACTGTACCTATACCATGCAGTTTTTATCATGATTGCTCTGTAACACAGCTTGAGGTCAGAGATGGTGATTCCACCAGAAGTTCTTTTATTGTTGAGAGTAGTTTTAGCTATCCTGGGTTTTTTATTATTCCAGATGAATTTACAAATTGCTCTTTCTAACTTTATTAAGAATTGAATTGGAATTTTGGTGGGGATTACGTTGAATCTATAGATTGCTTTCTGCAAGATGGCCATTTTTAATATATTAATCCTGACAATCCATGAGCATGGGATATCTTTCCATCTTCTGAAATCTTCTTTGATTTCCTTCTTCAGAGACTAAAAGTTTTGTCAAATAGATCTTTTACTGGCTTAGTCAGAGTCACACTAAGGTATTTTATATTATTTATGACTACTGTGAAAAGTGTCTTTTCCCTAAATTCTTTTTCAGCCTGGTTATCTTTCGAGTAGAAGTATGCCATTGATTTGTTTGAGTTATTTTTATATCCAGACACATTGCTGAAGATGTTTATCAGGTTTACAAGTTCTCCCTTGGAATTTTTGGTGTGACTTAGATATACTATTATACCATTTGGAAATATTGTTATCTTGATGTCTTCCTTCCCAAATTGTATTTCTTTGTTGTGTAATTGTTCTGGCTAGGACTTAGACTACTATATTGAACAAGTAGGGAGAGAGTGGAAAGCCTTGTCTAGTCCCTAATTTAAGTGGGATCGCTTCAAGTTTCTCCCCATTTGGTTTGATGTTGGCTACTGGTTTGCTGTATATTGCTTTTAGTATGCTTAGGCATGGGCATTGAGT
The DNA here is from genome assembly GCF_008632895.1 of Mastomys coucha. Taxonomy (NCBI): domain Eukaryota; kingdom Metazoa; phylum Chordata; class Mammalia; order Rodentia; family Muridae; genus Mastomys; species Mastomys coucha. The sequence continues at coordinate 3,839,348 of NW_022196905.1, forward strand.
TTCTGATCTTTCAAGGAGTTTTATCATGAAGGTGTATTTTATTTTGTCAGATGCATTCTCAGAATCTAAAGAAATGAACATGTAGTTTTTTTTCTTTGAGTTTGTTTATATAGTGGATTACATTGATGGATTTCCATATATTGAACCATCCATGCATCCCTGGGATAAAGCCTACTTGATCATGATGCATAATCATATTAACGTACTCTTGGATTCAGTTTGTGAGAATTTTTGCATCGATATTCATAAGGAAAATTGGTGTGAAGTTTTCTTTTTGTGTTGAGCCTTTGTGTAGTTTTGAAATCACCGTAATTGTGGCTTCATAGAGCGAACTGATTAGTGTTCCTTCTGTTTCTATTTTGTGGAATAGTTTGAAGAGCATTGGTATTTGGTCTTCTTTGAAGGTCTGATGGAAATCTTCACTACACCCATCTGCTCATAGGCTCTTTTTGTTAGGAGACTTTTGATGACTGCTTCTATTTCTTTAGGGGTTATGGAACTGTTTGGATAGTTTATTTGATCCTGATTTAACTTTGGTATTTGGTGTCTGCTAGAAAATTGTGCATTTCATCCAGACTTTCCAGTCCTAGTGAGTATAGACTTTTATAGTAGGATCTGATTATTTTTTTTTATTTCCTCAGTTTCTGTTGTTATGTTTTCTTTTTAATTTCTGATTCTGTTAATTTGAATACTGTCTCCATGCCACCTGGTTATTCTGACAAAGGGTTTATCTATCTTGTTGAATTTCTCAAAGAGAAGGCCCCTGGTTTGGTTGATTCTTTGTATAGTTCTTTTTGTTTCTACTGGGTTGATTTTAGCCCTGAGTTTGATTATTTCATGTGGTCTACTTCTCTTGTGTGTATTTGCTTCTTTTCATTCTAGAGCTTCCAGCTGTGCTGTCAAGATGCTAGTGTAAGCTCTTTCCAGTTTCTTTTTGGAGGAACTCAAGCTATGAGTTTTCCTCTTAGCACTGCTTTCATTGTGCCCCAAAAGATTGGGTATGTTGTAGTTTCATTTTCATTGAACTGTACAAAGTTTTTAATTTCCTTCTTTATTTCTTCCTTGATCAAGTTATCATTGAGTTGGATATTGTTCAACTTCCATGTGTATGTGGGGTTTCTATTGTTTTTGTTGTTGTTGAAGATCAGCCTTAGTCTATGACGAACTGATAGGGTGCATGAGATTATCTCAATCATCTGGAATCTGTTGAACCCTGTTTTAGGTTCAATTATTGATTATATGGTCAGTTTTGGAGAAGGTATCATGAGTTGCTGAGAAGAGTTGTCTCCCTTCCCTTTGTGATCTCTTTATTGTTTATGCTTCCATTTTTAGATCCTGGATGGTTTCATTCAATTCCTTCACCTGTATGGGCGTGTTTTCTAGTAATTCTTTAAGAGTTTTTTGTGTTTCTTCTTTAAGGGCTTCTACCTCTTTACCTGTATTCTCCTATATCTCTTTAAAGGAGTTATTTATGTCCTTCTTAAAATCCTTTATCAGCATCATATGATTTTAAATCCAAATCATGTTTTTTTGGTATGTTGGGGTATTCATGACTTGCTGTGGTGGGAGAACTGGGTTATGATGATGCCAAATCGTCTTGGTTTCTGTTAGTCAGGTTCTTGTGCTTGCCTTTGGCCATCTGGTTATCTCTAGTGTTAGTTGGTCTTGCTGTCTCTGGTTGAAGCTTGTCCTTCATGTGGGCCTGAAAGATTGTATCAGTACTCCTGAGATTCCAGATGTCTTCTGGCTGGACCTGTGTACAGAGAGCTATGGAACAGCCCCAGCTCCTGTGTATAGTTAGAGACTGGAAGTACCCTGTCCCAGCTGCTCCACTGTCCCTGTGTTCTGTATGCTCCTGGCCATTCCCACTTTGGACAGTTATTTGAGAGAAAGTGGCAACCTCTCCTCTGAGCTTAGGATTCTCATTATTCAATTTCTACATTTAATGGCTGTGCTTCTATGATATTCAATTTGTAAAATAATATATATACCTTATCATCATGTTACTGTCTACCTTGCCTAAAAACCATAGATGTTCTAAATATCTTTCAGTAATTGGCCTTGGCTAAATCTGAATAATTAATAATTTTAGGTAATAGCCTCTTAAAAACCAACAAATCCAAGATTAGAATAGAAGTTGAAAAGTTATTCTGGCAAGGCCAAATTGGGACAATTATTAAATCTGGAATGTAACTGTATAGCCACACTGATAGGAATTATTACATATGTCTAACTATGTACAATATAGAGTTGAGTATTTGAAAGTGGAATGTTTGGCTTCTACTGTCTAAAATATCTCCCATCAAAAGCATTGGTTAAACTCTTCCCCAGCATCTTTTCTAGAAGCAATCTTCTCTGGAGATTTGGAGTTACTTCTTGCTTTTTGTTCTTTGTTACTATCTGCAGTGAACAGATGTGCTTAACTTGTCTTTAAGAATTTTCAGAGTAGGAGACATAAGAAAATTGTGTATATGTGAGTCATATGGGAACAACTATGGGATTGTAGACATACATCATTTTTCCTTAAGACTTGGTGAAAATTCAACATGTATCAAGGAATTCCTAAGTCTACTGAAAGACAATTTCATACTATATGTCATATTATGTTTTCTAGATGTGTTTCAGTGCAGTAAATTTGTTTTTGTCTGGAAGCAGTACATTCTCAAGCAAAGTTATATTCTATTGGCTATCACTTAGAATTTCCCAAATGTAATGTCCATATTAATATCAGAATATTGTTGTTGATGAATTTTAAAAATCATGATACCTATTTGTCCTGCATGAACAGTATGATTCTTGGCCTGGAAAGATGTCTCAGAAAGTTAAAGTTTCCCATACTTGCGTGGTAGCTCATAACCATCTACAACTGTAAGCCTATGTGATCAGGTGTCTGCTTCTGTAATGCAAACTTATGTAAGCAAAACTGCAATATACAAACACACATAATAAATATTAAAAATAAATATAAAATATAAAAAGAAATATAACATTTAAGTTTTTAAAAATTTAGAACAATTTTAGATTTGGAGAAAACATATGAAGATATCAATAAGACTATCCATATATGTACAGCTATCATCACTATTAACAAAATGAGGGCTTATTTATAATTTGAGGGCCAGTCCATGATCATCACCACAGCAGGAAGCAGAGAGATATCATGCTGGAGCAGTATCTGAAAAGGAGGCTAGAGAAGAAAGGAAGACAGGTCTGGCATCAGGTTTTGAAACCTGAGAGTCCATGGATCCTCCAACAAGGATCTTTAAATCCATCCCAAAAAGAACCACCAACTGGGAATTAACACTCAAACACATGAATCTATGGGGTCTATTCTCATTCAAACCACCACAACTCCCTCAAATGCTTATCTAATACCAAGTGCTCAGCCTATATATATATATATATATGTATATATGTGCATATATATATATTTGTGTATATATATATTTGTGTATATATATTTGTATATATATATATATATATATATATATATATATATGTGACTTCTGGGTATATGCATGTTATACTAATAAAACCAGCTGCTTGTAGTGCTTATTTATTTATTTTTTTAATACAGGTACCAGTAATTAAGGAAAAAGAGGTCATATTTAGAGAGAGCATGAATGTAAGAAATTGGAGGAGTTGTACCAACCATACCATGGCCTTGGTGGTGATAGCTTAATATAGCTCCTACACCTGGGACAGATACCTGGTGTGAGCCTCCACAAGTATAGACAACTTCTGTTGGTGTAAGGCTTGTTTGTATAATAATGTACATGTTTTCTGAACCCAGTACTAGTAGTGGAGGATTCTTTCCTTCCAAGGAATATCCTCCTTGTTAATGTTCATGGCTACATGAAAATTAGACAACATAAGTCCAGGAGTTGAGAGAGTATAGCTATGTTTTAGCAAAATGGTAAACACTGGGACCCTTAAGGCTATAGGAAATAGCTCTAAGTAGTTCAAAAAATATTTCATTTCTCAACTATGCAAGAAAATAAGGATGCAATATGAATTATATGAGGGGCTCCATGAATCTAAAGGAGTAAAAGCAGATGCCCTGTCAGCCAACTTGTTAAAAAAATTACTAAGGAAGGAGAAAAAGAGATTTAGGGAGTAGTGATCATAGAAGATCTCATCCGGCTAAGTTTTTTGTTTATATTTAAAAAGACAGATAAATTCCTGAGTTCAGGTTCAGCCTAGGACAGATCAAGATTAGCCCCAGGCATGGTGGAAGGAATTTCAGGGAAGGGTGCCACCCAACTAGTTTATTTTCTGGGTTTTGGTGTTCATCAGATGATCTAGCTTTTGCTTTTTAGTGATGGCAGGTCTTCTTTAGAAATTTCTCTAGAGAGAGCTGAGCTGTCTGGAGATGTCTGGGGAGCAAAAAGAGTTCCTCATTATTTTTTTCTAACAGGGTTTTTGACTCCAATAATTTGTATAGCAGCTTTTCTGATGTTGGTAAGAAAACCCATCAGCTATCCAGATAGCTTTTACAAGTTTTACTAGCAGAGAGAGAGAGAGAGAGAGAGAAGAGAGAGAGAGAGGAGAGGAGAGAGAGAGAGAGAGAGAGAGAGAGAGGAGAGAGAGAGAGAGAGAGAGAGAGAGAGAGAGAGAGAGAGAGCAGTCTGCAAAACCACCTCAATGGATCCTAGGCCATCGGCTTGGATAATTTGACTTAGAGCTATATCTTTTCACAGTTCCCAGATAGCCCTTCTCTCAGGAATCTCTCTCCCAGTCAAGGCTGGTCCATGGCAGGGTTGGGGGAAGGAAAGCAAGAGAGGAAATTGTATAATTAGATTTTAATTGAAATAACAAATTTATAATTAAACAAACAGATTCCAAAAGTAAATAGATAAAAACAGCTAGGTACCCATGAATACCCAGCAATATCTATGATACTCAGTTTCTGCCAATGAAATGCCAGGAAGGATATCAGCATCTAGTCCAGGGAAAGCAAGAGACAGAGAATTTATTCTGCTGGAAACCAATAGAGACTGAACTCAACTGCAGAGGAAGAAAATTAGGCCATGACAAATTTTGGTCAAGCACCAGAAAATAAATAAGCAAATATCTTTTTAATTTCTACACAAATTAAAACTAGAAGACACAGATAATTCAAACAGACTTAAACAGTGTGGCTGAAGCAGCAGTGAAAATCTGCTTATCAAGAAATTCCCTCAATAAAATGAATGTACAAGTGATTTCTACCAATCTATAAGGAGGATCTAATATCAACAGTTCTCAAGTTCTTCTGTAAAATAGCAGAAAAGGAATGCTAACAATCAATTCTATGATGCCAATATAACTTTGATATCAACATCAGACAAAGAAACAAACACACACCTTTATATGCACACATATACACATGCAAAAAACAATCTGACACAAAACACAATGTGCAGAACAATATCCTTGATGAACATAGATGAAAAAACCCTCAGCTTACAAATACTTACAAAATGAACTCAAGATTAGATGACAAAGAGCATAATGATGGCTACCTTATCTCACCCTTGAGATGGAAGATTACTTCTACATCCACAAATAAACTAATAGAAAACATTAATAGTCTTAAAGACTGAAATTTCATAATCATATACATAGTTGCAGAAAAATCATTTGGAAGTCTCTAGGTAATGAAGCCTATATAACACTGAGTATAAATATAGCCTTTATACTCGATGTGAAACATTGAAGCATTTCTTCTGGAACAAGACAAGGGTATCCATTCTCTCCACTATTATTAAACATTGTGCTTGAAATCTTAGCTAGAGCTATAGTGAACATCTCTTTTGTGCTATGTGAAAGTATTGTCTGTCAATAAAAAGTGGATGGCCTATTATAAAAAGACAGGAAGCAATAGGTGGTGAAGTCCAGTAGAGAATTTGAACTTCAGGAGAGAGTCAGAAGAAGGAAGATTCACTACATGGACTCAAAGGACATAGAAATATGAAACAAGAGGTAGCTAGTGATGTTATATAGTGAGGTTATATAAGTTACCAGTTAGTTAGGGAAGAGGCCAAAGTTTATGGCCTAGCCATTTATTCATAAATAATTAAATTTCAGAGGAATTATTTCAGGAACAGGGCCAGGGACATAAACAAAACCAATGACTACAACAGACAGATTAAAAAATGATAAAGTTGTAAAGAAAGAATTTAAACTATTGTTATTTGTAAATGCCATCAATCTATCATATAAAATATGAAGAACAGATAAATATGTGTATTTCCTCTCATATGTAGATCCTAGCATCTAAACCTTAAGTATTTGTAGTTGAGTGGAAGAAAATATAGGTAGAAGCCAGAAATATAGAAAAGGACCTTTAAGATGGAAAATTTGAGGGAGATAGACAAAAGACACCTGAGAACCAGAGGTATGAAAAGGAAAAGTGCAATTATGGTGACCAAAGTATACAGTAGTTAAGGGAAAGAAAGGAGATGAAGATGGAAGAAGCAAAGAAACTGCATCCAAACTAAGTCTGTAAAACAATTCTTAATGTCATTATTTCTTCAATGCATTGAGAATTTACTCTGTTTTAGATATATTTGCATTATATTACATACTTTCAATGTCACTTTTATTTCCTGAGATGAAGAGATAAAATTAAAACCACAACCAAGCAGTGTGAATACACAGCTTGGGCTGAGCCCAGAAAATGTCTTTCTCTGTTTTAAGAATCTGTACATCCAGCCTGGGATGCTTCTATTCTCCAAACAATCTAATCTCCCAAGGTGATTGATTCAATCTGGCTGCTCTTGGTTTCTGACAGTATTGGTCTGTTTGACAGCATACTAATTTGGGCAATATATTATAATCTTCTTGTTCCTTCTTATTCTCTGCCTTGTTATGTCTTTATCTGTGTATAGCTTGTTTTCTCTGCAACCTGTCTTTGTAAAAATTATCCCAGTAAAACTGCCATACAAACACATCACACACATTTCTCTTTCACACTGCTCTTAAGTAGCCTCTCTTTCCTATCCTATTCTATGCTCACATGTTATCTCTGACTCATTCTGTCAAATCTTTCACTGATTCATCACTTTGTCCCTCAATTAGATATCACTTTCAAGCATGACTGCTTCCTTCTACAAACTAAACTTACGTCTGTTGTTCAGAATTAAAGACATGTCTAACACATGTCTGTATTCTAGCCAGATTATACTGTAATACAAGACATGTATATATTCTGACTACATTATGCAAGCCAAGAAAGTCTTTAGCTATTATCCATTGCCAGGGCATGTCATGTTGCTTGATTAATATTTCTCTACAACATACATTAATGCCATGGGCCAGCCAGTCTGGGCCTTCCTCAACCCATGGGGGAAACAGGGTCCTAGTCGGGTAGACAAGGCATTGGTGAAGTAATGACAAACAGACACAACACAAGGGAGTGTGGTATTTGAATGCAATTTGTACAAAGTGAAAATCAGGCTTATATAGTATACAGAAAACACGGCAAATGACAGAAGTCACGTAGGTAGGAGATGGCTACATCAAGGTCAGCTAGAACAAGTAGCCAGGTGCAAAGCAGAGGAACAGTGATGTCCTTCTTCTTGGGCTAATTTGGTAGCCCCAAGATAAATTCTCTGGGTCTGTCTGAGGCAAGTAGCTGAAGGTCCTATACTAGCTTTCCTTGGCTGTAACATAGATAATTAGTAACAGAAGCCCTGAAACTTCTCTCTGGTTAGTAAAACAATTCTGCCTTGTGTGGGACTGCTCTAAGTGCCTAACTGCTGTCTCTAACTCTTGAGACACACTGTCTGGTAAGACAGCTTCTTAGTAAAAATTCCAAGCGAATTACAGCTAGGGAATCAATTAGGATTATTGACACTGTGGAGGCCAGGAAATATTGTTTAATCTCAGTTTTAGCTAATAACAAAATATTTCTTAGAGCACCTTTATGCCTGAATAAAGAAAGCATGCAGATCTCTCCACAGACTTTAGCAGAGACCAATCTGAAACACATCTGAGCTAGAAAATGTCAGCGACTGACTACCTTGGGAGACTGACTCCTTTTGAAGAGTTCACCTCAGGTCTGTTATCAGGTTTTTAGGCCTGTCATACAGACACAACTGAAGTAGAGGAGTTCTGTGTGATACGTTAACATATGTACATAATTTAAAATAAAAAGCAACTTTTGAAGAATCAGTAACTTTTACATATACTAAGAACAGTAAAGTTTCTGGGAAGGAATTTAGGAAAATATCCATTGTAATGTCTTTAAATATAATAAAGCACTTAGGGACAAATCTTATAAGGAAATAAAATGATCTCTACAAAGAAAGCTATAAGACACATGTAAAAGAATTTGAAGAAAACACTCAATGGTGGAAAGGGCTTCAATGTTTCTGACCTAGCAAAATCAATAATGTGAAATGGGTATTGTAAAGACTCAATGTAATCCTCATCAAATTTCCAATGATGCTCTTCAATGGACCCGAAAATAAACCCTAAAATTAGCTTGGAAGCATAAAATACCAGTGACAGCCAGAATATTCCTAAGCAAAACCACACATGGGGGAATAAAATCACCTAGCCTTGAACTATTAGAAATCAGGTTTACTGACAAAGACAGCACAATCCCGATTCCATCCTGTGGATTTATAAATGAATATGGATGCTGGATCTAACTTTGAATCTCCCTAAAAGAAAAGTAAAGTGGCATTTATTTAAAAAATTTTGTTCACAGAGTACTACTATGACAGTGACATTTGAAAATAATTGAACAGAGTCAATATTTTAATAAAGAAAATACTAAACCTGAAGTATAACAAAATGCAATTTATATACATATATAGAAGGTACATATGTGTATACAAATATGCTTTGTGTATGTATGCACATGAATAAAACACATATATATCCATGTACACAATGAGTGTGGAATATGTATTGTATAAACATTTATATATATATATATATATACATGTATATATGTAAATGCATAACACTATGTTTAGGAATAGAATTCAATGGGTAATTCATTGTCTTTTATCACTTTTTATATTTTCTACCTTATGATACAAGAGTTAAGTGCTGTTTCAATGACTTTGTGATTGATTATATCATTGGCTTCCAGTGGATGTGATTTAAGAATCAAAATATCTGTTGAAAATGCTGTCTTTTTTCCACTGGGTGGTTTCAGCTCCTTTGTCAAAGATTAAGTGACC
>NW_022196905.1:3850859-3853912 GCF_008632895.1 Mastomys coucha
CTGTGCCCCAGTGTAGGGGAATGGCAGGGCCAGAAAGTGGGAGAGGGCGGGGTGGCAGGCATGGGGAAATGGGAGGCAACAGGGGTTTGCTTTGGTTGTTTTTGTTTGTTTCTTTGTTTTTTGGAGGGGAAACTGTGAATTGAGAAATTTACATGTAAATAAAGAAAATAAAAAAAAAAGAATCAAAATATCATTTTGAAGCATTTAACCCTTTTTTATTTATAAATGTGACCAATGCCTACAGTATGATGTAGAGGAGTGGTTCTGGTGATTTGATTTGATCAAGAATCTGTGAGTACTGATGCTGAAGGTCCTTGTCTCCAATTGGTTCTTGCTCAATCAATAAAGTTGCCAGAGGCCAAAGGCTGGGTATAAAGAAAGAGGTGGGAATTCCAGGTTCCTGCAGGCTAGAAGAAAGGAAAGACAGGAAAAGGGGAATTGAGATACTTGGGGGAAAGAGATGGACAAAACTAAAAGCTGCAGGGGTGATCTTCCACAATGTAGAGGGAGGAGGAAAGTGGCCCATGGAAGGGCAGCCTGAATGCATCTTGGACAGCAAGACCAATGGTCTTCACAGAAGGTAACAGGTTAACTAAGCCGAAGGCAGACTTAGAGGTGTTGAATTAGAAGTAAATGAAAGGAAACATTAGCCAAGGGAAGCCACAGAGTCAGTAAGGCAGGATAAAAGTGAGTTAATGTATGTTTTTGTGTTTGTCTTTCATCCACAGGTTCAAGAGAAACTTGGTAGATGACTGTAGCTCAGTCTGCCCAAGAACATTAAAGTGAGGTATTAAAAACTACATGCTACAGTGTGTTCCTTCATTCTTCTACCAAACAATGACAGTATTGTGCTTAAGGTTGCATCAGATTTCTCAATAAAAAGAGAATAATCAACCAAGAAAAGCCAACACGCTAATGCTAGTATAGTGAACTCAACAGGAAGAGCCAGGATCAGCTACTGAGAAGCAACTGGAAGGATGCCTGCAACTACCCACCAATAAAACTTCTGCTTTGAGTTTAAATCTCGTCTGTCAGATTTCTTCTCACCTATAGTCATAACATTCCAAACTCCATGTTAATGACATGTCACAGTTCTATCTGAAACTTTACAACTTGAATCTGTGCTCAGCAACATTACTAAATTCAGACAGTATTCTTATGTTCAACATACAGCATTCCTGTTGCAATTGATTGGCATTTGAATGGTAATGACCCTAATATATACTGGGAATATAGCATAATATTGTCAAATCCTCATGCTATTTCCAGATAAACCACTTACAAGTAAATTTCTAATGGGTGGCATCTAACTGTCATTTGTAAACCAATTTATCTGTCTCTATGTTACAAATCTAAACATTACTGAAAGAGAAAATATTCCTTTAAAGAACTCACTCTTAAGCTAGGCAAGTTGGTGCATTCCTTATAAACCATATTTGATATTTTAAGGCCAGAGGATTATGGGTTCAAAGCCATTTCTGTTACATAGCATGACATTTGCTCAAAATAAAAACAAAAACAGCAGCACATCCCCACACATAAACATCCTGAAGTTATTTTACTCAAAACAATCACAAATAGTTTCTATATGTGTATGTGTAAAACTGAGCAGAAAATAGCCTTAGTCAATTTCATTTGTTTGTTTGTTTGTTTCAAGACAGGTTTTTTCTATATAGCCCTGGCTACCCTGGAACTCACTTTGTAGACCAGGCTGGCCTCAAACTCAGAGATCTCCCTGCCTCTAGCCTTAGTCAATTTCAATAGGCAGTTTACATATTAGTGCAAGATCTTTATGAACTATATTAATAAGGAAAACGAAGTCTTTGTAAGGAAAAGAAGACTGAATCTATCATTCTCTCAGACTCCTTTCATTGCATGGGAATATCCTGGTCAAATATAGTAAAGAGCAGAAAGAACTGAAAAATATATACATAGCAACACTTGAGTTATACCCCAAAGGTTATTAACCTGATAGTTTCTTGGTCCTTGAGGCTGATTATCTCAGCAGACAGAATAGAAACATAGAAGCTGTCTCTCACTGGATTCACTGACAATCTGCTAGTTGCTCAGGGTGGGGACACTCAGAAGTCCCAGCCTACCACTGACAACCCGGGAGGTTCCTGAACAGCTGCTTTCCCTTAATGTGTATTTTTGGTATCAGAAACTGCTTTACAGTTTCAGGTCACCTCTGAATCTAGTGATGACAGTGATGACACCCATAAGCAACAGGGACCAGCACATCACTTGCCATGTCAATTGCCATACACTCCTGGCATCCACATGGCTTAACTCCCACCTTTACCTCAGCGTGGTTATGTCACAACCTAAATAAAAGGAAGAACCTCTTGAACTTCATTCTCTCTTTTTTCTCTTTATTCTGTTTGTCTCCACCTCTCCTTGAGAGACAAGATGAGTGTCACCAGCCAGCAGAGACCATGACTGATGCTTGCTGCCACCTCCTGAACCATGTGGACTTGGACCTCAGATGTAGCTGCTCCTCCACCACTGCTCACTGCAAGGGTTCCCCATCGTACCCCACCATTGCTCGCTGCCACCACTGTTCAGCCACTGCTGCCCCACAGCTGTGGACCACTGCTGCCTGCTGCTAAGGGATTCACAGACTTCCACCATGTGAGCTGCTGTCACCGAGGTCCACTACCTTCTACTACATGTCAGACAGGCCCACACCAACCATACTGTTTCATGTTTCCTGCTACCAGACCTCTAAAATTATCACATAAACATCACCATATTGGTCAGGATTTTCCTCCAGTTGGTGGTGAGGGCCCCTATTTCCCAAAAATGGCCTGGCCAGACTATATGGGCTAAGAGGTTGGCATTTCCTTATAACCAGCCTCCTAGCTGCTGTACAAGATAGGACTTCGACTCTTGGGTGACCACCCCCTCAAAAGCAGCTTTAGCACCATGCCTCTGGGAACTTAGAGCCATTCAGAAATACCTAGGTATAGGTAGAGATGTGCCACTCACACTTGCGTGATGGCGGTATCTGAGGCGTAAACTTCAAGGAAAGTCAGTCTCCTGCCTCCGCATTG
>NW_022196905.1:3854418-3882500 GCF_008632895.1 Mastomys coucha
GTCATTTTTAAAGAAATACACTCAGACCTTACACACTGGTGTCTAGTCTGTTTGTCAAAGCCGAATCCTGTGACCACCTGGCCAGAATCCCAAGTCCCGTGGAATAAGGGGCCCAGCAAGAAACCCCGGTCCGTGGCAGAGATGCTTTTAGTGAATCCGGGATTCACCGCATCCTCTAGAGGGTCCAGGTGACAACTTGGACATCTAGCCTGGGTGAAATTTCATCATTGAATTATTCTCGGGATGCTGGTACAAATAATCCAATAAATCACAAATGGGTGCTTCATCGTCTTCGAATGTACATCCAGGTTCCCCACTTGGATGTTTCCTGGAAAATCTTAAATCTCTGAGATTAATGCCCAAATTGAGGGCATCAAAACTAGCACACCTCTGCAATAAGGTCTGGATTCAGTACACATTAGACAATGGCTCCAAATGGCCACTTAATGGCACACTAAATCCAATTATTTTACAGGATCTTCATACATACTGCCAGTGATCTGGTAAACAGAAAGAGATTTCCCTATGCTCAAGTGGTCACCTATTTATATTCCAACCCTTCCCTGTGTTCTTGTTCCCCAACCCAACTTCTCTTAGTCATGAACTTCCATGGAGTCTTAGAATCTCCATCAGATGATTCTATAACCCTTGATGCAGCTAACAAACCACCTCCTTTCTGCCTCAGAACTGTTTCCATGCTTCTGAAAACCCAAACCACCACATCAGTTTCTCCTTCTCACCAGGCTACCCCAGAGCCTCCTTGCTTGACCATTCCATACCCCTCCCCTTTTCCTGTGCTAACTGCAGGTCTCTCCAGTTGCCCTGTACTGGCACCTACCTTCAACCCTACCAAGGCCCCACCCAAATCCCGAAGTTCCTCTCTCCTGGAAAACCTGACCAGCATCACTGCTCCCTTAAAGGGAAGTTGCTGGGGCAGATGGCCTTGTCAGAGAACATGTTCCTTTCTCGCTGAGTGAAATTTCTCAAATAGAAAGCAGACTGGGCTCCTATATCTATAATTTTTCCACCTTTATAAAATAGTTTCAGTACATTACTCAGTCTTATAACTTGTCTTTCCACGATATAGATATGATCTTTACTAATAACTTACTTCCTGACAAACACAGGCAAGTATGGGAACAGGTAAGAACACACACAGATGAAGTTCATCAAATAGAACAAATCTAATTGGATCTGAGGCAGTGCCTGACCAAGATCCTCAATGGAATTATAATTCTCTAGGTGGTATTTTAGCCAGGGATAGATTCATAACCTGCCTGCCTGGCAAGTCTCTGTAGGGCAGCCTTAAAATCAGTAAATTTTGAAAAACTCCAAGAGGTAATCCAGGACAAACAGGAAAACCCATCACAATCTTTAGAATGATTCACAAGGTTTTTATTGCAATTGGGACCATCAATTACTCCAGTCCTCAAGGCTAGTACCTTAGATAGAAAGAATCTGATTCTGTCTCTAACTGTTCCCTCTACAAGAAAAGAGATTTTTTATCATTCCTAGGAATAGCTATTTTTTTACATTTCTGGTTTTCTTCCTCCTTTCTTGCCCCTTATATGAAACAGCATTAAGCCCACCCACAAACCTCTCCTCAAACCTGCCACCAAACCCTTTCAAAGGTTCCAAAAGGATCTCCTTAAGCCCCTAGCCTTACATCTCCCTGAACTGACTCATTCTTTTTCCCTCTACATAACTGAAAAAAGAGGGATTTGCCCTTGGAGTCCTAGGTCACCAACCAGGACACTCTTTTGCACCTGTAACATAATTGTCAAAGAAACTAGATCTAACCATCTAGGGATGGGCACCTTGTATTCATACCTTAGAAGCTGCTGAACTCCTTATTTGAGGATCACTTCTAACTGTCTTTTCTTCTCACAACCTGTCACAGCTCTTAACTGACAAAGGCTTGCAGACTCTACCTCACTCCAGGGTTCTTTCTCTTCAGGTAGCACCTATAGAAGACTCCACAGTCACCTGCCAATCATGCCCACCTCTTAATATTTCCAATCAACACTAGAAATCAAGTTCTTCTATATCCTCCAGACTATCTGTCCTCACCCCTCTCTTCTAATTGACAAGGCCCTTTTTAATTAATTCCCATGACCCCTACAGTTGCTAAACTTTAGGGACTCTCTCATTTGGTCCACCTGTTTCACCTCAAACCTTTCATCCCTCCACCTAAAAATTCTTCATACATGTTGATCCTCCTAGGACCGTGCTATGTTAAGCTCCAGAAGACATCGAGACCACCCACCTTGTCCCCAATCCCAGAAAATGAGATTTTACTCTGACAGCTGCAATTGACCCCACTGGACTAAACATGGAATTCTCATCCTCCCCCTGTTGTTCATTTCTATCCAGGTTAGCCCTTACATCTGGAGATTCGAGGTTCAAGAAACTCCCACAGATAACAAACAATCTTTCCAAATAGTGTCAGGAAACTGCTCCATGACCAGATGCCAGGAACCAATCCAAATTGTTGTCATCCTTGTATCTGTTATGCCATCTAAATATCATGATCACTTTACTTGTTTTCTCTTTGACAAAACAAAAGATGATTGTAAAAAATGGCCAGAAGAGTATGGGGGCTGCCCACTCTGGTCTTGTCAGATACATATGCTAGGATTACAAACCAATCACTTCTTCTATCAACAATGCAAGACACCCATGGAATTCCAGGTGGGAGATTGTTGGTAAGGAGTTGTTGGTAAGCTCTACTGTAAAAATCAACTTGTGTCCCCAGTAAGTACCATCCACATCCAGAGAAAATATGTCTCAATTGCCCAGCCTCTAGATATTAGAAAAGTAGAAAGAATCAAACACTCCTCCTGGACATCCCTCCCTGCAACACCTCCCTCCCCCGCAAATGGCATAACTTGTTATTTCACCTTTTGCTTCAGACCGTGACCTCAGTGTATCAACTTCTTAATGTCATCTGACATGTTCCCTTTAAAGATTGCTGGCTATGTGTACCCCCTGGAACTAGCTCAAAATTGTCACTTACAGCCTCTCAGGTGATACTGCCAAGTACCCTTACCTCACCTTTTGTCACCTGCCTTGACTCTGAAGTTGCCATGACTCCATACCTTTTCTCTGCCCCTCTTTTGTGCCATGCCAAACTGTTTTAAGACCTCTGGGACACATTATACAGGAAAGCTAAGCTCCCTAGAGTGCAATAGAACCACAACCCTTGATACCTCATCTCTGCCACAATGTCCTGCAGTCCAAAACATGTCAATTCTTTGTGGCACTCAGGTATATCATGGCCAACCACCAGGAGTCAGGAGTTTGCATGTTGGTACATTTTTACCTAAACTAGGAGTAATCCAGGGAAATGAGTCCCTACCAATCCCAGTTGTAGATATGAAAGCTGGCCAACATAAGAGGGCAATTCAGGTTGTGTCTGTCTTGGTTGCTGTGGGAGTAGCCATAGGTGCTAGTACTAGAATTGCAGGGATAACTACTTCCATGACCCAATATAATAAGTTTAGTTTTGAGCTTGACACTGGTTTTCAAAAAATATGTGAAACCATGCTTATAATCTGGAAATAGATGGATTCTTTGGTATCTGTGGTGCTTCACAACCAATGGGGGCTAGATGTCCTGACAGCTAAAGAAGGTGTTCTTTGCCTGTTCCTTCAAGAAGAATGCTGTTTCTACATCAACTGATACAGGATAGTGAGAAATAAGATCCAGGACCTACAATCAGACCTGCAAAATGAAAAGGAATGTGAGGCCTCCAATTCCTGGATTTTTGAAAACCAAATATGGAAGTAGATACTTCTTTTTGTAATGTCCTCTTCCTGGCATTATTATTCACTCCCTGCCTCATTAATCTTGTTTCTACATTCCTTTAACACAAATACAAAATAATTTCTAACCAAACTCTTAATCAGTTCCTGTTACAGGATTACCAGCTGCTGTCCCCAGAGGAGGCTGATATGAACATTTACCAAGTAGTCCTCAATGGTGAAAGTCAGCTACACCCTGAAATAGATGACACACCTAGACAGCAGGAAGCAGTTTAAGAGACATAACACTGCTGTTCCCCTTTCACCATCATCTTCTCTTCCCCCCCTTTTCTCCTTCTCTGTGATAAGAAAAAGAGAGGTATGTTGTCATCAGGAACTAGCTTTATATTTGCAGCTCACCTCCGAATCCAGAGATGATGGTGATGTCACTCATAGTTGACAGGGACCCACGAATCTGTTGCCATGGCAATCAGCATACATTCCCAGAGTCCACTTGGTTACCTCCCATCATTACCTATATCACACCCTCTTGACCATTGCTCTCTCTTTTCTCCCTTTGTCTCCTTTGCCCCATTTGCCCATTTCCCCAATAAACTTCTCTTACATGGAATTGTACTGACCTGGTGTGTTCTGCCCAGACAAGAGCTGCGATTCTTTTCTTTTCTTTTTCTAATTACATATTTTCTTTGTTTACATTTCAAATGTTATCCCCTTTCCAGATCTCCCCTCCAGAAACACCCTATCCCATCCTCCCTCCCCATGCCTCTATGAGGGTACTCTCTTACCCACCCACCAATTTCTGCCTTCCTGCTCTAGGTTTCCCCTATACTGGGGCATGGAACACCCTCAGCTCAAGGGGCACCACTCTCACTGATGCCCAACAAGGCCATTCTCTGCTACATATTTGGCTGGAACCATGGGTGCCTCCCATGTGTACTCTTTGGATGGTAGTCCAGTTACCAGGAGCTCCAAGGGTCTGGCTATTTGACACTGTTTCTCCCCCATGGAGCTGCAAAACTCATCAGCCCCTTCAGTCCCTTCTTCAACTCCTGCATCATGGACCCTGCACTCAGTCCATTGGTTGGCTGAGGGTATCTGCCTCTATTTGTCAGGCTGTGGCAGAGCCTCCCAACAGACAGCCATATCAGGTTCCGCCTAGAAGCACGTCCTAGAATCTGCAATAGAGTCCATATGACCTGCCATTCTAACACAACATGTATAAAAGACTGGAAATGGTGTCTCTGGCACCAGAAAATCAGCAGTAGGAAATATTAGCTTCTGGTAAGAAGATAACACATGTTGGCAAAAGTGGGATTATCTTCCACATGCTGTAGCCTATCTCATTTGAACTAGAAAGTCTTCCCCACAATCTGGTTACTCTTTCTAAATCTTGGATAATGTAGTACATAAAGAAAGAAGGTGAAATTCCCTACTAGTTAATTCAGATTTGTGGATACTTGATGTTGAAACCAACAATGATAGGGGTAGTTCATTGCTGTTTTGCTTTATTTTGGTTTTTGTTTTGTTTTGTTTGTTTCTGGTATAAGAGATAAAGCAGCAAAATGTACCACTGCCTCCCCTGTTTTATCAGGCCAACAAGCTCCTTCTTGCTGTAAACCTTCCATGTACCTGGTCAACCGTGCCACTACCAAAAAAGTCAATTGGTTTATATGATTTCCAGTTAACCTTCTTGTATTGTTCCCTTCCTAATATGACATGAGATTTAAAAAAGAAATGTTTCTAATCCAAATTTGTCTTCTAAATTTTGTTTTTATTTTCTGTCAAGGTTTCCAGATAGCTGAATCAAAATAATATTAAATGGGTTAAGTTATATATTTCAATTCCTGCATTTTATTAAGGATATTTAAAGGTATAAGGAGTACAACAGCACACGATTACATAATATACTGTACTAAAAGTCACCATTACTTCCCACAAAAACATTATAGTGTTCCATCACTCTGAAGGGACAAATTACGGAGAATAATATGTAGTTCTATTTCCTATTTGAGATCCAATTAAAATCACTGTTTATGATTTGAAAATTACCATTAATTGAAACTATCTCAGCAAATGTCTTCAAAGATTGAGCTCCTCTAACAGCAATAATTCATGGTCCATTTGGAAGCTCTGACATAGTTCATTTATTGCCCAAAATATTTCATTGAAAAACAAAGGCCTATCCTTTTAATTCTTTTTTTGAGATAATAACAAAAATAATATGAATAAATAGCAAGGGATCTTTGCTCTTTTTGTAATTTATTTTATGCATATGTGTTTCAAAAGCATGTATATATATATGTATATATATATATATATATATATATATACATATATATATATACTATGTATAGACCTGGTGTCCATGAGGATAAGATGAAAACAATAGGTCCCAGGGGTTAGAGTTACTAATGTTTTTGGATGTGGGTTCTAGGAATTGAACCCAGGTCCTCTGAAAGATCAGCAATACTTTCAACTACCAAGCTATCTCCTCAGTCCCATTTGGTTTGATTTTAAAATTTAGATTCTTGATCTTTCATAGAAGACTCTCTAATTTTTAAGTTGAGATAGTTTTCTTTTTTTCAGAATAACAGTAAGGTAAACCCTAATATGTTTAGCTTTTATACTTTTTTTGTGAATAAATGAATACCTTTTCCATTCTCTTGGCTATTTGCTTAGGAATGGGGTTTTTATATCATATGGCAATCCTGATAATGTTCCTACTGTTTACAAGCTCTTTGCTTGTTGGTCATAAATATTTGACACCACCCCCCCCCAAAAAAAAAAAACAAAGCAACAAAAATAATCCCATTGAACCAAACAAAGAAGTAAACAGCAAGCCATTAATTCCACTGGGAATGAGTTACACTGTTTCTTGAAGAACTAATTAAAGATTTTAGTATGGGTTAAAGTCATATCTGAGAAATGAATTTTACTTTGTCTATCATTTTTATTTATATTTGTAATAGAAGCTGAGATGAAAGTATGTATTTAAATTAGAGCTTATTTTAGCTACAAAATCTTTTTGTTATTGGCTATTTTAAACAACGAAAGTCATTTAAGCAAATGATTCACAAAGGAGTAGTCAAGTTGTAGATTCACTTGGTAAACAGAAAACTCCACAAACCAGGACAATAAATGTTGGAGTTTAGTGCATTTATTAAACAAAATAGTTAATGTCTAAATTAATAATAAGGTTTTTATCCTTCTTCTTTTTCCCATGAAACATTTTGGGTTAATAAGTGTTTCTCTTATTTAAAATTCATCATTAATTATTTAACTATGGTTAAAAAATACTATAAAAGTAAAATGAAAGAATTAATAATATCACACTGAAAAAAGCTGAGTTATGCTAAAAAAATTAATTACATGATTGTGGTAACAAAAGAAATGAACATTGTTCTTGATAGTTTATTGATTTACTGGAGAAGGCAGATGCACCCCTAAATTAACAATAAAATTACACAAGGAATGGGAAACTCTAATGCACAAATTACTATAACCCTATATCAGTGGTCATCTTTAAGTACTCCTTCAGAACCAGGTTTTTGATAAGCAAGAAGGCACATAGTTTATAAGTTTCTGGGTTTTTTAATTGATTTTAATTTTATTTTTAGTAGTGATACATTCTATGCAATTTCAACCACTAGATTTTTTTTGAAAAATTATGTTCCATGTATATTTTCAAAAAATAAATAATCTGTTGTATTATTCTTTTGTCTGAGAGGTCAGGGTAATAGACTAATGTTATTTAGATCATCTATGTTGCTGTTAATCTTTTAGCCACAGCAATTGTTAAAGAAGCAGTAGAATTTTTATCAGTGCTTATAATCTGAGGTTCTTTAATGCTTCTGAATTTTAACTACATAATTTTAGCTTTGGTACTAGTTGTCCATAGCCTTTATATACAGAACTCATCTCTTGCATGTAACTTAGAGTTGAATAGCTCCATCAATTCTAACTTTGTTTTGACCATTTCATATATGTATTCTAGTTAAATCATTTCTCTGTTCCCTATCCTCACTACAATCTCTACTATGTACCCCTGCTGTCTCTCAAATTCATATTCATTTAAAATATTATTGATATACATGTATAAAATAAATATATAGAGACAGCCTACTGTGTTCATTTAGTGTTGTCGTATGTATATATTTTAGAGATGACCACTTCGTTTCAGATAACCAAGAAGGAGGTTCATTCCTGCAGATGATTGATTCTTTCAACAAGCATTGAGTATCTGAAGCTCTTCATCTGGGCTGAAGGACTTTATGAGATTTCCCCACAAGAGTGTTGACATATCAGTAGACGTTAACGTTCTTGTATTAAGTAAAATAAGACACGGAAAAAGGAACAGAATACGTCCTGTTAACTGTGAACCCTAATAGTCTATGTTTGAAAGAACAGAATTTAATGTTGGAGACTGCAAGGCAGAGGAGAATGGAGATAGAAAGACAATAAGGAATTAATAAAACATCAAAACTGCCTGAAGATATGGTTCAGTGGTTAAGTAAGAGCATTGGCTACTCTTCCAGAAGACCTGAGTTCTATTCTTAGAGCCAAGTTGGTAACTAACACCGATCTTTAACTCAGTATCAACAATGGAGGAGCCAAAATCGCCTTCTGGCATTTAGGAGCAATAGGCATGCTTGTGGTACATGGACATAGATGAAAGTAAAATATCCACTGATAAATAAAAACATAAATAAATATAAATAAATTCTAAAACATTCTTTAAGAAGAAGCATCAAAACACAAAATTGAGAAATAGTGACAACCAAATTACAGAATAGTGATTTCATACACTATATGCTAAATCACATAATTAGAGGAAAAGTGCCCTGATAGAAAAGGAAGAAACACATTAAAATCCTATCACAGGCTGGGTAAGATGGTTCAGCAATAAAAGTCCTGACTCTGGAGGCTTGTCAACCTGAGTTCCATCCCTGGAAATCACTAAAGTTAGCAGGAGTGAACGTACCCTACAAAGCTAATATCTAACCTCCATACATTCACCGTTGTACCATGACACTTTTTTCTGCTTTATAATAAGAAATAAAATAAAATACTTTTAAAAGTGATATAATAATAATGTTCCATGAGGTTATGTAGAGCTTTGGAGATAAGGGTCTGATGTAACAATTTCAAATGCTGACTTCTTTTGTTTTATAAAGGTTTGCTCAAGGTAAAAGAAGACTAACCTGAGAAGAAGGTGGCACTGACGGGCAGATTCAGAGCTTATCCTTAAAATTCTCTCAGGCACACAAAGCGTCTCATCTAGACTGGAGGTGAGTCATATTTTATTTTTCAAAGAACGTAAATTTTCACAGCAGGAATTATGTTGCTATTGATTACTATGACTAAAGATCATTTAAACCCATTGTACATTTTCTTCTTGAGTTTTATTTTCTGATTTTCCACTCATGCTTTAAGTCAAAACAAATAATGGCCACACAAATGTTTGATTGTGCTACCTAAAAAGCAAAGGTTTTTGCATAATACAGTTTTAAAGTTTTATTGCCCCAACTCACAGGTGACTTTATTTTTCCCTATTCAATATCATGTATCCTTGTGTTTGCTCACAGAATGCTTAAAGAACAACACCCAGTGATTCATACTTGTAAGTAGGCTATCCACAATGACTTTGAAATAAATTGAATAAATTTTATTTTCAAGGATTCTAGAGATCATAAAAATGTTTAGGAAGATATTTCATAAAATCTTCAAAAAAGAGCTGAGAATATAGCTCAATCATTAAAGTCCTTTAGAATAAATATAAGGACCAGTGTTTGGATCCACAGTACCCACATGAAAAAGCTATGTGGAAGCCGGGTGGTGGTGGTGCATGCCTTTAATCCCAGCACTTGGGAGGCAGAGGCAGGCAGATTTCTGAGTTCGAGGCCAGCCTGGTCTACAGAGCGAGTTCCAGGACAGCCAGGACTACACAGAGAAACCCTGTCTCGAAACAAACAAACAAACAAACAAAAAAGGTATGTGGAAATGGTGGCCTGTCTATATTCTCAGCACTCTCCTGGTTGGTACAGTCCTATAACCTACAAACCCAAAGAAACTGAGTAATACAAAGGGCTCAAGTGAAAATGTGTGAATTTCACTCAGAAGGGGAAACAAATAGTCATGAGAGGTGGTGAATGGAGGCAGGGAGCTAAGTGGGAGAGGAGGTTAGGAGAGGTATGGGGATGGTAATCAGGTATAGGGGAGGGGTGAAAGAGAGCTGAGATTAAGCATAAAAAAATCTATGGGGACCAATATGCTTCTATTTTTCAATATGTAGTTTTAGTAAGGGATCTTAAATGCTTTAACCTCTCTTCTAGCCCACCACCCACCAGAGGTAGTAGAATAGAAAAGTTATTAGGATGCATGGGAAGCAGACTTGTTTAAAAATAGTTCTTTGGAGCAAATCCAGTCTGCATTGTCAAGATACGAGCAGTTCAGTTCACATGCAGCAGCAGCAGCAACCTAGTCTACTTTTAAACATCATTCATGAATCATCAATGGTAGATTGATCCAGAAGAACCAGAGGGACTCTGATCTATGCTGTTAAGAAATAGTTCCTTGGGGCGATTTCAGTCTCCAATCATCAGGATACTAGCAGTCCAGTTCAGTAGTGTCAGGATAGCACACATGAATCAAAAGTGGTGGTACAATCCAGCAGAAACAGCCAGACCTCCACTGAACTGGCATGAGTGGGCAGGAGCAACCAGGACCAGCAGGGATGTCAGGAGAAATTCTCTACTTGCCTTTCTCAATGAAAATGAATGTTATCAATCAGTCTGGGGAAATGGCAAGAAGCTACCAGAACACCACCAGAAGAATTTTTGGTGAATTTCTTTCTATGATGTCACAACAAGCTATGATATATAAGGAATGGCAAGATATACCAATACCATTCCACATCATCTACTGTCTGTTGGGTTATATTTACACTTCATAACATCATTCACCTTTTTGCATGTTTGCTTTTAGCAAAACATCCTTTCACCTGTGTCTGCTTCAGTGAAACATTCCTTCACGTGTCTACTTTAGCAAAACAACCTTTACCTGTGTCTGCTTCAGGAAAACATTCTTTCATATGACTGCTTTGGCAAAACATCCTTTCACCTGTGTACACCAGCAAAACATCATTTGACATAACTGAGTTTCCAAAGAAACCAGAAGTCTCTACTTCAAGGGGAAGTTCTGGGATGAGGGAAGCTATGGGAAGTCTTTGGCATTGACGTTATCTGAGATTTCTACAAGAAAAGGATATAGAGACTGAAGGGACCACCTCCTGTAGCCAAAAAGAACTTCTAGTTGAAGGAGGGGGACAACTCAGCCACAAAATCATCGACTCAAAATTTGTTCTGCCTACAAGATATGCAGAGAGAAAGATGGAGCAGAAACTAGGGAAACTGCCAAACAATTACTGCCCCAACTTGAGATTAATCCCAAGGGAAAGAGATAATCCCTGACACAAATAATGATACTCTTTTATGCTTGGAGACCACAGGAACCTAGCATAACTATCTCCTGGGTAGCTTCATTCAGCATCAGATGGAAACAAATGCAGAGACCCATAATCAAACATCAGATGGAGCTTTGCATCGTGTGGAAAAGTGGGAGACAGAATTGAGCATGCTAGAGGGCTCCAGGACACCACAAGACCTACAAACTCAACTAACCTGGGCCTATGGTGGCTCGCAGAGACTCAATCACCAACCAAACATGATGGGCTAGACCTAGGCCCCCTACATTTGTAGCAGATGTGCAGCTTGGACTTTATGGGGGTTCTCTAATAATTGGAGGCAGGGTCTGTCTATGACTCTGTTACCTACCCCTGGATCCCCTTCGCCTACCTGGGCTGCTTGGTTGAGCCTCAGTGGGGGAGGATGCCCTTAGTCCTGCTGGGCTAAATGTGCCAGAGTGGGTTGCAAGAGACAGGGAGGGGAGAATGGGGGGAGAGCTTTGTTAAGGGTGTTTGGGAGGAGAGAAGGGAAGAAAGTTGTAATTTAGACGTAAATTTTGAAAAAAAAAAAAAAGAAAAAGGAAAAGGAAAAGAAACATCATTCCAATATGTCCTAGACCTAGATCTCAGAGAAAATTAACAACTAAGACAAGCAAAAGAAACAACTAACTTATATGTGTGTGTGTGCTCGTGCACATGTGCACACACACGAGCGTAGAGAGCGGGAGAGGCAGCAACCAAGCCCTTTTGCAGGAGAAAGTGGACTTTCTACAGTAGAAATTTGAACAAATATCCTATAAATGACCTTGTACCTTTGTGAGAAACTTAACTTCTTGTTGAGTCAAGCAGCCATCTGAATTAGAAACCCATATAATAACCTGCTATTAATAATGCAAGGTTTGTCAGGGGTTGGGGAGATGCCCTAGTTGCTTAAAGTGGGTGTTGAATAAAGAACTCCAGTTCAACCATGAACATCAATACAAGTCAGACATGGTGATATGTGCTTGCAAGCTCAGCACAAGGGGAGCAGACGGAGGATTTTAGCTTAGCCTGAAGGAAAAGTTCCATGAGTGAAAATCCTTTCCTCAAAAATTGAAGTATATAGCTCCAGTGAAACAGGCCTTATGATTGACCTCTGACATTAACATACATACAAACACAAATTTGCATCCTTCCCACTCAACCATATACGTGTGTCTTAGTTAAGGTTTTCACTGCTGTGAGGAGACACAATGACCAAGGCAATTCTTATAAAGGACAACATTTAATTGGGGCTCTCTTAGAGCTTTAGAGGTTCAGTCCATTATCATCATATTAGGAAGCATGGTAACATCTAGACCAGCATGGTGCTGGAAGGGGTGAGAATTCTGTATTTTGATCTTACTCCATCCAGGAGAAGACTGGCGTCCTCAGTCAGCAAGCAAGAAGCTCTCAATGCCTGCCCCAAATGTGACACACTTCTTCCAACAATGTCACACCTACTCCAGCAAGACCATGCCTCTAACAGTGTCACTCCCTGACCCAAGCATATTCAAACCACCACAACCTGTGAACATACAAATATGTATACACATTTGCAAACTTTATATACCCAAAATAAAACTAAAAGAATAAAAGGGAAGGGGGGGGGAAGAGAGTGAAAGGGAGGAAAGAGGGAGGAAGAAATATGGAAAAAGAAACAAAGAACAAAAGAGAGATAGTGTCCTAGGGAGCTTAGTGTGAGAGGAGTTGAGAGGAGCTTGAGACACAGCAAAAATATCATTCCATATTTTGTGATATCAAAACCATCATATGACATATTGGAATCTATGGTTTCAGGTGATCTTCTACATGGGTCTTCAACTTGCAACTGGAAATACAAAATAGAATTAAGATGTATGAGGGGGAGAAAAATAAATAGTAAGCCTTGTTCTTAGAAGTACTTGAAGGCCTGAGCTGGGCGGTGGAGGCACAGGCCTTTAATCCCAGCACTTGGAAGGCAGAGGCAGGTGGATTTCTGAGTTTGAGGCAAGCCTGGTCTACAGAGTGAGTTCCAGGACAGCCAGGGCTACACAGAGGAAACCCTGTCTCAAAAAAGAAGAAAAAGAAGAAGAAGAAGAAGAAGAAGAAGAAGAAGAAGAAGAAGAAGAAGAAGAAGAAGAAGAAGAAGAAGAAGAAGAAGAAGAAGAAGAAGAAGAGGAAGAAGAAGTAGTTCAGTAATGAAGTAGGACCTGGCAAGTGAGTGGTTATTCTATCAGTACCTTCACAACTGAATAAATCTTCAGGAAGTTAGGGAAAAGGGATTATAACATGAGAAAAATAAAATGTTTAATGAAAAAAGAGACACAGAACTTAGTGATAGGCAGATTAAATATGCTGGAGTAAAGTGTCTGTATTTTTAGTCTAGATTTTCTGGGTTGCTGAACCTAAAAATTAAATTTTCACTTTCTTCCCTGGTGAAAAGTCTAACAGATTTTAAGTAAATACTCCTACCCAACTGTGACTTTAGATGTGTTGATAAGGAAAGATTGGTTAAGGACATCATCGTTGTGGTGTTCTGAGAAAAAAAGCAACAGCCTTAATCACATACACACTGTGTTTTTCAAGGCGGAGATAATAGCATTTAAACAAATGGTATGGCAGGGATAGAGGTCTCCAGTATAAATAGTTGTAGCTATATAAATAGTTGAAGTAAAATTAATGAATGTAAAACAAGTTTTATAAAGAGTGCAGCCATGTAAGTAAGAGAATGAGAAAAGTTAGAGCGAGCCTCTATGTGTCTCTAGGCATTGTGCCTTTGCCTTGGTGGCGCTTGTATAAGCAAGATACTGTCAAACCAAGAAAGAAACCATAGAGAAATGTTGGCTAGAATGCAGAATTCTAGTTGCTTCTTTTTTGTTTCAAAGAAGAAAGACAGTGTTTTACAGGCTAATGGACTAAAACTTATAAATGTTTCATTGTCACTAACTTTGATGTGCCCCATGCGTACACAATGCCTATAGAGAACACAGATTCTCCACCAGAAGCCCTCTCATGTTCTATAATACCTGGCCCTCCAGCTATCAAAGGCCCATAACACTTTACCCAGTGATGAAAATTTGAAAACTACTAAACTGTTAAACTACTTATAAAAGTAAAGTGTTCCTGCCTGAGAATCACAGGTATAGAATGAATAGCTTATGCCATCCAATTCATTATTAGTAATATTTTTATACTTTTAAAATTGCTACTAAGCTAAAAATATGCTTTGTAATGTATATACATAAAAATATAATTAAATTTTGATGAATGTTGAAAGCATTATACCTGAAACTGAGCACAAAAATAAAAAAAAAAATCACCCAAGAAGAGAGATTTTCTCATATTCCTGCACTATGTTTCTACTTCTCATAAATATGACAAGATCACAGGAAATTATCTTTGCCTATTTATGAATATTATATTTTGGAATCATCACAAGATATTTTCTTCTAGTACATAGCTACATTTTCAATTTCCTAAAGTTGTTTCTGATATATTTTAATTTTAATGAACTTGGCTCTATTTCATTTTTATGATCAATTTATCAAAGAAATAGTAGCTTTCTCAATACTGAAATATTCCATGGCCTACCAGAAGATCAATAGTCTTACTCTGATTTTTTTTTTGTCTTTACATATGTCAAATGAACTTGCATATCTGGTACAAGGTCTACATAGAGGTTCATTTCTCTGCACATAGTTGTTAGGTTATTTAAGTGACCTTTATTGTCAGTCATCCCTGTTATGACTATGTTGTCTGTGTTGAAATTAAATTAACTCTATCATCCATTTTTCCTGGATTTTCTCTTTCTGCTACATATATTCTGCAAATATTTCCAGAGGTAGGTCTTTCATATTAACTTTTTAAATTACATTTTTGGATTTTTAAAAATCATTTTTCATTATTCAGTGAAGCTTTTGAGCATAGATATATGTTTTTTAATAATGTATTATGATAATTTTACTATCTTGGTTTGTTTGAGGAATTTTTCAAGGCAATTTTTTCTTGGTCATTGATCACATTCTTGATTCTTCATATATCATTTTATTGTGATTATTTTATAATGAGCAATTTCTTTTAGTACCCTTAACTCAACTGTATCTATTTTTAATATTGTTTAAATTTACATTTTAATGGTTTTGAAATTTCTAGTGAATATTGCTAGTCCTACTGATTTAGCTTTTGTATAAACTAATCACATAACATGGTATGATTGATAGGAATGTCTTTATTGCCAGAGGCTCCTGGAAGAGTAGAGAGCAGAGAGGAAAAGTAGTATTGTGGACAAGGCCAGCAGACTAGGACAGGCTGTGAAAGATGTAGGAATAGAGTAAAGGTGGGAGTGAGGAATAAGGAAGGAAGACAAGAAGGCCAAGACAAGCCAGAAGAGTAGAGAGCATAGCCAAAATGCAAGGTTAATACAAATAAAGAGAAGCTAGAGGAAGCTAAGGGAAACTCCTGAGCTGGAGCATGTTTGTGGCAGGAGAGCCTAAGACCAGGATGTTTACACTCTAAAAAGTGTAACATGAATTTTTGATACTGAGGCTGGAGGACAGTATATGCTTTTTGGTATGTAATAGGCACTACAGGCAGACATTTTTTTTAACATTCTGACAGTGATAAAGAAAATGGCTCTTTTAGTAGAGAAGGATCAGCTTCGGAAGTTCCTGAGGCAATCTAGCTTTGATTCTACATTTTTATGAAGGCATTTTCTTTAGACCTGACAAGTTTTTAGAGATGGTATTGATGCAAGTATTTTGACTGTGATTGATCATATCCTGGAATAGCTGTGCTTCACTTGCGGCTCTATGATGCTAGAAGATTAATACCCATCAATTCTCAACTCAAGAGAGTGGTGAGTTCACTTTCAAGTTTCAGTTATGGCTAAAGAAACAGGCAAGGCAGAATGAAAGCATCATTTAAATCAACTAAAAAAAAATAAAGAAAAACATCAAGAGAGAGTTCATCTCAAGAAAGGCTGCAACACTTCAGAATCTTTATGATTGGGTATTTACAGGATTATGGCAGAAACCAAAATATGTATGGATAAACCATCTAAAAACGTAGCTGTCAGTATTTGGAAAAATTTTATTCTTTGATTTCTATGAAAAAAATGTAAAAACCATTCATGTCTGAGAATTTTAAAAAGACCCGTCTGTCATCACTTAGACTTCCATCAAAATGTGATTGAAAATAGAAACAGACTGATACTTTTGTCTGCAGAATTTCCTAGTTCTTTTAGTTACATTCTTTTTCCATTTTGAAAATATTTCACTGTCCAATATTTAGTCTAGCTTCTCTTAAATATCTTTCTACTCTCATAGCTAAAGAATAGTTTCAAAACCAAGTTTCATAAATAATCCATTCTTGCTGAGAAGTGATAAAATAGAAGTCATGCTTTTACATGTATTCAGTGTTTAGAACACTAAAAACTGCACTTGCAGCTATTTGGGTCCAGGACATCCTTTATTGTCATGCACATTGTCCACTACACCCTGGCTTCTGGTGCTTTCTGTACTATGAATTTATTTTAAAATTGTATGTGTTTATTTTAGCTTAAGTACATTTCTTACATTTTGGAAATGAAGAACCTTAACTAGTACAAAAATTAATCATGGTGTGCACAAGAGAATATGAGCAGGTGAAAAGCTGACCCCCAAAAAACAATATTCTCACCAAGCAGAATGATGAGGTGGAAAGAAAGAGTGGTGATCTAAGGGCACAGACATTCTTTGTTTAAAGTCCAGAATGAAATTTGCAGACTGTCAGTGGAAGCAATCAATGAGGGTTTTTGTTTGTTTGTTTTGTTTTGTTTTGTTTTTTTGAGACAGGGTTTCTCTGTATAGCCCTGGCACATACTCTGTAGACCAGGCTGGCCTTGAACCCAGAGATCCGCCTGCCTCTGCCTCCCAAGTGCTGGGATTAAAGGCGTGCACCACCACTGCCTGGTCAATCAATGAGTTTCTTACTTCTGATGACTCTACTGTAAGATCTGCAATAACAAATATTTCTATGTCAATACCTGAAAGAATCACATTGAGTTTAAAGCCCATATTTTTAACAAGCTTGACATGAAAGACAGAGTATTAAAAACTAAAGGGAAAAACATCAGAAAAGTTAGAACAAGGGGTTTTAGACAATGCAGAGTTTTAAATTGCATCAAACTTAAAATAGGGGCTGGCAAGATAGCTCAGCGGGTAAGAGCACTGACTGGTCTTCCGAAGGTCCTGAGTTCGGATCCCAGCAACCACATGGTGGCTCACAACCATCTGTAATGAGATCTGACGCCCTCTTCTGGTGCATCTGAGGACAGCTACAGTGTATTACACCAAAGCGAGAGGGACCAGAGCAAGAGGGGCTGGCAGAGGTCCTGAGTTCAATTCCCAGCAGCCACATGATAGCTCATGGCCATCTGTACAGCTACAGTGTACTCATACACATAAAATAAATAAATAAATCTTAAAAAAAAAACTTAAAATAGAACTGAAACTCTTACTAATTCCTTTATATATTTTTTTTCTCACACACAAATTACTACTAATATATCCTCTCACTCAAATACTCTTACTTTTATGTCTGCATTTGGATCCAAAGCTCAAAATAGTATAACTTTGGAAGTATAAAAATGTAAAAAAGATATCCAAAATAACTGACCAGAAAGAGCCAAAATAAAATTTCAAATTACGTTTCTTCATTCCTTCAGTGTTTGCAGAAATGGACTTAGAACTTCTAGAAATATAGGTCTAAGCAATAAGATTTTATTTCTGGTTAGACTTATTCATAATATGTAATTGACCAAACATTTTGGCCAGCAAATTTTTGTGGTAATTCAATTCAAGCTAATGTGCCATGATTTATCATCTCTGTATATTCATTTATCTTTTCATGAAATTTGGAGAGAAATTTCAAATGTCTTCTCCTTCACAAATTCTTAGATAATAGGTGAATTTACACACAGTATTATTTATGGCCAGGGAGAATCAAATGCATGTGATTTCTATGTGTTCTTCAAATCTCTGCCATTTTTTTCTCTTTAAATAAAGATGTCTTTTTATTGAACTTGTTTTTGGCCTTTCAGAAACATAGCTACTCACTGCTAATTCCTAGAAAGTGCTATTCCATTTTTTTCCAGAATTGCTGAAAGCCTCAGATAATTTTCATTTATATGACTGTTTTGCATCTTTGCTGGTTCTGTCTAAGTATTCTCAAATGATGACCATGGATTTGAAGGAAAGAAAGGAGTGCTAGATATATGGGAGTGTTTGGAAAAAGGAAAAAGAAGAAATATCATAATCAAAAAATGATCTCAAAAGCTGACCAGGGGGACCTCCATTCTTCCACTACATCTCCACCCAGCTTCATCAGACCTGTGGATCCTGAACCATAGATGTAAGCTTTCCTTTCCCCACCTCTCTTCCTTGTTCACATAGTCCTTTCAGGCAACCCAAGCTGTCTAAGTAGCCTGATACCCCTCTGGAACTCAATTCCCTACACATCTCTCTACACACTTTCATTAGATCTGCAGAGCCCGAACCATACAGGTTAGTATCCCTTAACCCATCCCACTCTCACAAACGGACAAGTCATTTCAGACAAAAACTAAGCAGAGCAGGGAAATAATGACTCTAAGAGGCACTATGAATCAAGTGACCCTAATAGATATTTGTACAACACTTCACCCCCACACAAAAGAATATATATTGTCTCAACATATCATGACTCCTTCTCCAAAACTGACCATATAGTAAGTCGCAAAGCAAGCATCAATACATTAAAGAAAATTAAATGATGCCTTGTATCTTATCAGACAAACATGGATTAAAGCTGCACTTTGACAATAACAGAAACATCAGAAAGCTTTTGGAAATTGAATAACTATCTGGTCAATGATTTTTGGGTTAGGGAAACAAAGAAAATGGAAATTAAAGACTTTCTTGAATTCAATGAAGATGAAGCCCAACATACGTAACTTATGGGGCATATTGAAAGTGGTGCTAAGAAAAAAGCTCATAATACTAAGAGCCTCCATAAAGAAATTACAAAGTTCTCATACCAGCAATTAAAAAGTACATGTGAAAGCTCTGGAAGAAGAAGAAAAAGTGGAGGAAGACAAGGAAGAAGAGAAGAAGAAGGAACCTAGGATCAGCTGGAGACAGGATTCTTCTGATGTAGAGCTGACACTGTACAACAGCTCTCCATATCTAAATTCATCCCAGAGGAAACTGTTCTCCCAGGAGGACTGACACACAGGCTTGCAGGAGGGACAAGCTAAAGTCAGAGGCAGCAAGATCAGTTAACATCAGAGATAACCAGATGGCAAGGGGCAAGGGCAAGAACATAAGTAACAAGGCTACTTGGCATCATCAGAAACCAGTTCTCCAAACACAGAGAGCCCTGATTACCCCAACACACCAGAAAAGCAAGAATCTAATTTAAAGTCACATCTCATTATGATGATAGAGGAATTTAAGGACATAAATAACCCCCTTAAAGAAATACAAGAGAATATAGGTAAACAGGTAGAAGAACTTAGAGGATACACACAAATCTCTTAAAGAATTACAGGAAAACACAACCAAACAGGTAAAGGAAATGAACAAAACCATCCAGGATATAAAAGTGGAAAGAGAAACAATAAAGAAATCACAAAGGGAGATATAAAACCTAGGTAAGAGATCAGGAGCCATAGATGCAAGCATCACCAACAGAATACAAGAGATAGAAGAGAGAGTCTCAGGTGAAGATGATACCATAGAAAACATTGACACAACAGTCAAAGAAAATGCAAAATGCAAAAAGCTCCTGACACAAAACATCCAGGACACAATGAGAACACCAAACCTAAGGATAATAGGTATAGAAGAGAACAAAAATTCCTAATTTAAAGGGCTAGTGAATACCTTCAGCAAAATTATGGAAGAAAGCTTCCCTTAGCTAAAGAAAGAGATGCCCATAAACATACAAGAAGCCTACAGAACTCCAAATAGATTGTCCCAGAAAAGAAATTCCCCCTGTCACATAATAATCAAAACACCAAATTCACTAAACAAAGAAAGAATATTAGTAGTAGTAAGGAAAAAACAGTCAAGTAACACATAAGGCAAACCTATCAGAATTACACCAGACTTTTCACCAGAGACTCTGAAAGCTAGAAGATCCTGGGCAGATCTCATACAAACCCTAAGAGGACACAATTGCAAGCCCAGACTATTATACCCAGCAAAACTTTCAATTGCCATAGATGGAGAAACCAAGTATTTCATGACAAAACCAAATTTATATAATATCTTTCCACAAATCAAGCCCTACAAAGGATAATATATAGAAATCAACACAAAGTGGGAAACTACACCCTAGAAAAAGCAGGAAAGTAAACTTCTTTCAACAAATCCAAAAAGAAAATAACCACACAAACATGAAAATAACATCAATAATTATAGGGAGCAACATCACTATTCCTTAATATCTTTTAACATCAATGGAGTCAATTCCCAGTACAAGGAAATAGACTAACAGACTGGATGCGTAAATAGGACACAGCATTTTGCTGCATATAGGGAACATACCTCAGTATCAATGACAAATACTACCTCAGGTTAAAGGGCTGGAAAACAATTTACCAAGCAAATGGTCCCAAGAAGCAAGCCGGAGTAACCATTCTAATATTGGATAAAACCGACTTTCAACCAAAAGTCATCAAAAAGGATAAGGAAAGACACTTCATACTCATAAAAGGAAAAGACTACCAAGAAGAACTCTCAATTACAAACATCTATGCTACAAAATCAAGGGCGCCCATATTCATAAAAGAAACTTTACTAAAGCAAAATGCACACATTGCAGCTCACACAATAATTGTGCGGGACTTCAACATCCCACTATCATCAAAGGACAGATCAGTGAAACACAAACCAAGGAAAGACTCAGTGAAACTAACAAAAGTTTTGGATCAAATGGATTTAAAAGATAGCTATAGAACATTTCATCCTAAATCAAAAGAATATAGCTTCTTCTCAGCACTTCATGGTATCTTCTACAAAACTGATCATATAATAGGTCACAAATCAAATGTCAACAGATACAAGAAGACTGAAATAATCCCATGCTACTTATATCACTACAGATTAAGGCTGGTTTTCAATAGTAAGAAAGACAACATAAATCCCACATACACATGGAAGATGAAAAACACTCTACTCAGCAATAACTTGGTCAAGGAAGAAATAAAGAAAATATTTAGACTGTTTAGAATTTAATGAAAATGAAGCTACAACATACCCAAACTTAAGGGTTACATTGAAAGCAATGCTAAGAGGAAAACTCATAGCTCTAAGTGCCTCCAAAAAGAAACTGGAGAGAGCATACACTAGCAGTGGGACGGCACAACTGGAAGCTCTAGAACAAAAAGAAGCAAATGCACCCAGGAAGAGTAGACAGTAGGAAATAATAAAACTCAAGGCTGAAATCAACCAAGTAGAAACAAAAAGAGCTATACAAAGAATCAACAAACCAGGAGCTGGTTCTTTGAGAAAATCAACAAGATAGATAAACCCTTGGCTAGACTAACCAGAGGGTACAGAGACAGTTTCCAAATTAGCAAAAATCAGAAAAGAAATGTGAGATATAACAAAAGAAATTGAGGAAATCCAAAAAAAATTATCAGATCCTACTACAAAAACCAATACTCAACAAACTGTAAAGTCTGGATGAAATGGGCAATTTTCTAGGCAGATACCAGATCTAAAGTTAAATTAGGAACAGATACACCATCTAAACAGTCTCATATACCCTTAAGAAATAGAAGCAGTCATCAAAATTCACCCAACAAAAAAATCCCAGGGCCAGATGGGTTTAGTGCAGAGGTCTATCAGACCTTCAAGGAAGGCCTAATACCAATGCTCATCATAGTATTCCACAAAATAGAAACAGAAGGAACTCTACACAGTTCCTTCTATGAAGCCACAACTGCTCTGATACATGAACCAAACAAAGACCCCACATAAAGGGAACCTCAGACCAAATTCCCTTGTGAATATTGATGTCAAAGTACTCAATATAATTCTCACAAACCTAATCCAAGAACACATGAAAATGAATATCCATCACGATCAAGTAGGTGTTCATTTCTGGGATTCACAGATGGTTAAATATATGGAAATCCATCAACATAACACAGGATATAAACAAACTCAAAGAAAACAATATACGATCCTTTCATTAGATGCTGAGAATGCATTTAACAAAATCCAACACCCCTTCATGATAAAAGTCTTGGAAAGATCAGGAATTCAAGGCCCATACCTAAACAAAGTAAAAGCAATATACAGTAAATCAGTAGCCAACTTCAAACTAAATGGAGAGAAACTTGAAGCAATCTCACTAAAATCAGGGACTAGACAAGGCTGCCCACATCTCCCTACCTACTCAATATCATACTTGAAGTCCTAGCCAGAGCAATTAGACAACAAAAAGAGATCAAAGAGATACAAATTGGAAAGGAAGAAGTCAAATTATCACTATTTGATGGTGATATGATAGTATACTTAAGTGACCTCAAAAATTCCACCAGATAGCTCCTAAACCTGATAAACAAATTTAGCTGGATATAAAATTAACTTAAACAAATATGTGGTCATCCTGTACTCAAAGGATAAGCAGGCTGAGAAAGAAGTTAGAGAAATAACACCCTTTATAATACTTACAAGTAATATAAAATACCTTGGTGTGACTCTAACTAGGCAAGTGAGAGATATGACAAAACTTCAGCTCTTTGAAGAAAGAAAGTAAAGAAGATCCCAGAAGATGGAAAGATCTCCCATGCTCATGAATTGGCAGGATTAATATAGGAAAAATGGCCATCTTGCAGAAAACAATCTATAGATTCAATGTAATCCCCATCAAATTCCAACTTAATTCTTCATAGAGTTAGAAAGAACAATTTGCAAATCTGGAATAACAAAACTTAGGACAACGAAATTAAAATTACCCCATTACTAGAAAAAAAATAAAAATTAAAAAGCATTGAAGCATCCATATTTTGGTCTTCCTACATCTTAGGCTTCATGTGGTCTGTGAATTAAATCTTGGGTATTCTGAAGTTTTGGGCTAATATCCACATATCAGTGAATATATACCATATTTGTTCCTTTGTGACTGAGTTACCTCACTGAGGATGATATTCGCAAGTTCCATCCACTTGCCTGTGAATTTCAAAAAGTCATTGTTTTTAATGGCTGAATGGTACTCCATTGTGTTAATGTACATGTTATTTTTGATGTTATTTTTATGTTTGTGTGGTTATCATGATTTGGGTTTGTTAAAAGATGATTACTTTCTTGCTTTTTCTAGGTTGTAGTCTCCCTCCTTAGGTTTGTATTTTCCATCTATTATGCTTTGTAGGGCTGAATTTGTGGAAAGATAGTGTATGAATTTGGTTTTGTCATGGAATATCTTTGTTTCACTATCTATGTTAATTGAGAGTTTTGCTGGGTATAGTAGTCTGGGCTGTCATTTGTGTTCTCTTAGGGTTTGTATGAGATCTGCCCAGGATCTTCTAGCTTTCATAGTCTCTGGTGAGAAGTCTGCTGTGCTTCTAATAGGTCTGCCTTTATATTTTACTTGACCTTTTCCCCTTACTACTTTTAATATTTTTCTTTGTTTTGTGCATTTGGTGTTTTGATTATTATGTGACAGGAGGAATTTCTTTTCTGGTTCAATCTATTTAGAGTTCTGTAGGCTTCTTGTATGTTTATGGGCATCTCTTTCTTTAGCTTAGGGAATTTTTTTTCCATAATTTTGGTAAAGATATTTTTTGGCCTTTTAACTTGAGAATCTTAGCTCTCTTCCAAGCTATTATCTTTAGGTTTGGTCTTCTTTTTGTGTCTTGGATTTCCTGGATGTTTTGGGTTAGGAGCTTTTTGCATTTTGCATTTTCTTTGACTGTTGTGTCAATGTCTTTGATGGTGTCTTCTTCACCTGAGACTCTCTCTTCTATCTCTTGTATTCTGTTGGTGATGCTTGCATCTATGATTCCTGATCTCTTTCCTAGGTTTTGTATCTCCAGGGTTGTCTCTCTTTGTGATTTCTTTATTGTTTCTATTTCCACTTTTATATCCTGGGTGGTTTTGTTCATTTCCTTTACCTGTTTGGTTGTGTTTCCCTGTAATTCTTTAAGGGATTTGTGTGTATCCTCTATGTTCTTCTACCTGTTTACCTGTGTTCTCTTGTATTTCTTTAAGGGAGTTATTTATGTCCTTAAATTCCTCTATCATCATAATGAGATGTGACTTTAAATTAGATTCTTGCTTTTCTGGTGTGTTGGGGTAATCAGGGCTCTCTGTGTTTGGAGAACTGGTTTCTGATGATGCCAAGTAGCCTTGGTTTCTGTTACTTATGTTCTTGCCCTTGCCCTTTGCCATCTGGTTATCTCTGATGTTAACTGATCTTGCTGCCTCTGACTTTAGCTTGTCCCTCCTGCAAGCCTGTATGTCAGTCCTCCTGGGAGGAATTTGAGTATGTAGATCTGTGGTACAGGGTCAGTTCTTGGGTGCAGTCAGAGACCAGAAGGATTCTGTCCAGAACTGATCCTTGGTTTCTGTGTCCTGATGGTTGTGGGAGGGTCCCTCTTGGGCCAGGAATTTGAAGAGTAATGGTGGTCTTACCTGTGCTTGGAGGTTTGTAGGCATTCCTCAGAGACCAGCTTTTTCCTGCTGTTATTTATGTATTATAGCTCTGTGGCACAGGCTCAGCTTTGGGCGAACATGGATACCAGAAGACTCCTTTCCCAGGCAGCCCCTCAATTTCTCTGTTGTGATGTTTCTGGGTAGATTCCTTTGAGTAGTAGTTGTGGTCCTACCTGAACTCACAGGCCTGTCTGCACTCCTGAGAGGCTTGCTATTTAGTATGGAGCCTTATGCCAGAGGGTCTGCTACAAGTAAAGATGGAAACCGGAAGCAAATTTTCACTTTCCTAACCAGGTTTACTGTTGATATTTTATTTCACTTTTTAAAAGTTATTACAAATATTTTGGTTTTCTAGATTTGTTGGATTCACATTTAATACTAGGACATTTTAATTCCCTAGCTTTATTTCTTCAATATTATTATTGTATGTATTCTCTATGGTTTCTATTGCTGTTGGTAAGTACATTTATTCCACTATGGTAAAATACAAAGAGTTATTCAATTTACTTGTGTTGGTTGAAACATGACTTGTGTCTACTTGCTCTAGTGTACTCCTGAGAAGACTTGTGTTATAACATTTGTATGCACTATAGAAACCTGCTATATCTATGTCATTTATGATATCATTTAACTCTGTCATCTCTCTCTTCAGTTTGTGTGGCTGATCTCTCTGTTGGTGAAAAGAGAGTACTGAAGTCACATGCTATGAATATGTTCTGGCTAGTCTCTTGCTTTGTGCCTAGTAGTATTTACTTTACGAAATCTAATACACTAAAGTTTCATCCATATATGTTTAGGATCAACGTTATCTTGATAGTTTATTTTTTCTTGAACACTGTGAAGTAACAGCTGCCAGCTCTTCTGATTAGATGTGAGTTGAAGAATATTTCCATTATAAAGTATGATAATAGCAATGTATACTTCTCATCTGGTTCCATTCCCTTGGAACATATTCTCTATCTTTGATGGTCACATTCACCTTTTCATTATAAATTTGTGAGCACTAGTCTTCAAAGCTACTGAATGATCTGTATAAATTCCTGCAAATTTATTTACATATTGTATTTGTTTCTTCAGTATCTCTTCATGCAACTATTGACTAACCATTAATCTCTCTCTCTCTCTCTCTCTCTCTCTCTCTCTCTCTCCATTCCAAATACTGTTCCCTCTCTCTGCTTCTTATGGAGATTTTATTCTCCCTTCAAAGTGAAATTCAAGCATCCTTGCTTGGGCATTTCTTCTTGTTTATCTTCTTTGGGTCTATAGCATAGGTTTCCTGTATTTTATGGCCAATATCTATTCATAACTGAATATATCCCATGTACTTTTGGGTCTGGGTTACCTCATTCAGAATATTTTCCAGTTCCCACCATTTGCCTGCCAAATTCATGTCTTTATTTTTAATAGTGAATAGTATTACACTGTATAGATGTACCTGATTTCTTTATTCATTATTCAATTGAGGGATATCTCAGTTGTTTTCAGTTTCTGGCTATTACAAATAAAGCTGCTATGAACATAGTTGAACAAGTGGCCTTGTTTTATGGCAGAGCATCTTTTGAGTATATGCCCTGGAGTGCTATCACAGGGTCTTAAGGTAGAACTATTTGCAGATTTCTGAGAAACCAACAAATAGATTTATAAAGCCATTGTAAAAGTTTTCACTCTCACCAGTAGTGCAGGAGTTTTGTCCTTGTTCTACCTTGCTATACCTCCTCACCAAAATGTGCTATCATCTGAATTTTTTTTTTAGCCATTCAGATTCGTGTAAGATAGAATGTCATAATCTAAAGTAACCCTTTTATAATCCTTTATAGGACTAGCTTGGTGGCCTTAAATATTATTATCATGTATTAATAATGGAAAGAGTGTGTGTGTATTTGTGTGTGTGTATGTGTGTCTGTATGTGTGTGTGTATGTTTTACTTCAATCATGATAGTTTTTTTTTACTAGATTATATAATCTAGGCTGAGATCTATCTATGGTCTCTATGATCTTGTGTTACATTTTTCCTAGAATCTGGCTTTTAATGTTATCATGGAGATATTATTCTGATAGGTTTGCCCTTTTGCATGACATGGTCTTTCTCTCTTATAGCTTTCCATGTCCTATGTTCAGTACATTTAGTGCCTTGACTCTCATATTTCATAGGGAAGTTTTTTTATTCTTGTTGTTCTAGTCCTATTTAGTTTCTATATGTGCCTTAGAACTGAGTTAGTCTGTTTTCTTTCATTTATGAACTTTACTTTTTCTATGATTTCAGTGAAAATATTTTCTATAAATGAAAATATTTTCATTTTAATTGGCTGAATAATCTACATCTTCTACATTAAATTCAATCTCTGATATTCTCCTTTCTACTTGTTCTTCCTATTGGTGAGAATTTCCACTTAGAATTGGCCCAGGCTCTCAGATCAACTATAGACTTATGGGATCTCATAAAATTGGAAAGCTTCTGTAAGGCAAAGGACAGTCATCAGGACAAAATAGCAACCTACAGGTTGGGAAAAATCCTTACCAATCCTACATCTGATAAAGGGATATTATCCAACATATACAAGGAACTCAAGAAGTTAGACCCTAGATAACCAAATAACCCTATTAAAAATGGGGTACAGAGCTTCTGAATATTTTTATTTTTTCTTTATTTATTACAATTTAACACATATATATATACATATATATATATAATAAAATGTGGTCACACATATTTCCCACTTTTCCAATCCAAGCATTCTCATACCTATCCAATATTCTTCCCAGCCAATTTCATGTATTTACTGAACAATGAAATTCTGTTAGTGTATGTGTTTTGGTCTATTTATGTGACCATGAGAAATATACCAATGACTATATCCTCACAAAATAATGACTCCCCCTTCCCCCACTGTTGTTTCTGTTTGTCATGTCACTCGCTGAATTCTTTGCCCACCAGGTCAGAACTCTAAGCACCCCACGGAACAAGGGGTCCCTAAAGCAATCCAGTCCGTGGCACCCCACGTTTATTTACAATCAATATCTCACCTATTCCATCTATATTATAGTTTAACTCATTTGATCTTGTACAGATAAGCCTAGTAGCTGTGAGTTTTTTTTTTTAAAGGGAGCAAAATTTTTATTGCACTTAACCATAACACACAAAATATTCAACAAAAACCACAGCCAAATCCATTG
>NW_022196905.1:3882582-3904429 GCF_008632895.1 Mastomys coucha
TATGAGTCATTTATATATAAACAGTATTTTCAAACAATGTTTTAAAAACAGAATTGTAAACATTACAGCACTGCATTAAGTACATCACAGAAACTTCCAAGAAAGAGTGTTAACTCACAAATTTACAATTCTTTCTATCACATTCTAAAGGTTACAGAAACTTTATCTCCACTCACACAGGCCTTTAACAAGTTTAACACATTTACAATTTATTTTGTTACAAATCACAATATTAACAAAAATGTTAAAATTAAGCTTCAGAGTAAACCTTTACTCCAGCTCTTGCCCTATGACAGGCTCTCCCATTTCACAGAAATGATCTTGTTCTCAGATTTAGTCTTCACTGGCTACTTCCTGCTCAGAACACAATATAACACCATTTCTTCTATTGGAAAGCTCAAAATTTAAAACTCCCCCAGCCTCCTGGTTCAGCATTTTCTCTTCTTCTTGGGTGCAGTGAACTCTGCTTTGCTGAAACCATCCATGTCTTCTTCCTCCTCTGTAATAATAGGCATGCTCAGGTGTGAAGGCTCCTCTTCCTTACGTTCGGAGCATTACCTTTACCCCTGGAAGACCTCTTCCTTCCTGCTGGTTCCGCTGGCTGTCGGGCTCTCTTTCTCTTAGCTTCTTTGCCTTGCACTTGTCCAGACCCAGAATCAGAGTCAGAAGAGTCAAGCTTGGACTGGCGATGCCTCCTAGACTTGGACACCTGGGCGACAGATGAAAAGGCTTTTGCTTCTATTTTCGCTGAAGACATTGCTCTCTCACATCTCTCCGGCTCCTCTGAAGTGCCTTCGCTATTCTCTTCTCCATCTTTAAGTTTGGGTTTTAAGGAGGGATTCTTCCGTTGTTCTTTGTGCCACTCTTGATGCTCCAAAACTATGTTCTTAATGTTGTCAAAAATCTTCCTTTACCAGACTGAGAGCTTTGTCTGGCATGGACTTGTCTGCTGAAATAGCATGCTTCATATTTTGATAATGATCATGAACATTCAGCATTTCCTCTAACACATCAAAAGTGATAAGTTTCATTACACGATCATTCGGGTCCTTAAATTTTTGTGTCACTTCAGTTTGTTGAACTTTTTTTCTTCATTCTACATGAAAGCAGCTTGGGCATCGCTGTAAAGTGGAAGGCTCTGTCAAGCCGAAGCTTCCTGAAAACAAAAGCTGCATCAAAATGCTGTGCGTTTACCAAGTCTTGCTGAAATCTAATAACTTCATCCCAATCCTTCAAGGCAATTCTGATCTTTTGTTTCGGCTGGCACAGCTGTGTGTTGTACAACCCGTATAGAAGATACAAAGCTCCAACTCTGATCTGGAAGGTGTGCAGAAGCAAAAAGTAGCGCCACGCCAAAGCTAAGGCTTCTTTTGTAAACATGTTCTTTTTTAAATTTCTCATTTTGCCACAGAAGATGGTCGCGAACTTCATGTTGTGCCAGACCTCCGCAAAGTCCTCAAGGCGCACGCTGTCCAACTCTTGGAAGCGGCTGAGCAGCATCTCGTAGTCAGTCTGCAGGCCCGGAGGGGTCCCCATGCCTTCAAGAGTTCCAGAGCCCGTGGAACGGGTCCCGGCGCCCGCCGGAGTCCCTATGCTTACCGAGTTTTAAAGATCATATCTATGTCACATGAACCAAGGCAATGTTAACAGATGTAATTAATGCCTGATTGGTATTTATGATACACAGATTGTATTCATGATTTATTTCATTGATTCAATAGACATGTTTAGATATAATAACCTTTGATCTCAGGCAACTAATGCTATAATGATTATTTCAAAGAGTTGCTAATGATATAAGCCTCTAGCTGTATCCTTTTATAAGTCCATATGTCATGACATATACATGATTGATATAGACAAGTATAAAACTAGAAATTTCTGCAGTCTAGATATTAGGTGGAAAATTATAGATAGCACCAGTACTGATCTTACAAGAGCTATGAAAAACAATGATGAGAATAGCAAGGAATTATGGTGATTCTGTATTATCTCTTTCTCACTGAAATCATATCATCAAGTACTATCCTATATAATTATTTGTCTTATATGACATTTAAAATAACATTGAGAGAATACGATATTTGTTCAAAAAAAGAATAATGAAGCCAGAAAATTACATAGAAATAGTACATTCAATATACAGAATTGATGCTAGTGATGGCCTTAAACTTCATCTTTTTGAAATTGTTGTTGTAGGTGTGATACAATACAGGTTATGTTGGGGCAGCATCGGTGCCACACTGATCCCACTTAGGGGTTGACAGAGGAAAATGGGATTGAAAAATTCTAAACAGGCCTTTCTCTGCAGCCTTTAAGAGTTGCTTCAAACGAGAGGGGTAGTGTGTTAATAGATATTGTTAAAAGACTTTTCAGATCTGATAGATTCTTGCTACCCATGATTTCAAGAAGAAAGAACTTTAGATATGAGAACCTGGGAGAAAATTCGAGAAGCTCTGAGAAACACCCAGGCAGATAATATCGTCCTCTAGCTCTGGGCGCTCATAAAAGATGCTATTGATGAAGAGACCTTGAACATGTCAGATAGTGCCCAAGGAGAACTTGAAGAATTTCAGGAATAATGCCTGCCAGAGAGGGTTTCTCAGAAAAGGGCCCTCTAAACCCTAAATTAGAAAGGTGTAGAGATTCTAATGATGACCTAACTTTAGACTAGGAAGCTCGTTCAGAAAAAGGAGCT
This sequence comes from Mastomys coucha, assembly GCF_008632895.1. Lineage (NCBI taxonomy): Eukaryota > Metazoa > Chordata > Mammalia > Rodentia > Muridae > Mastomys > Mastomys coucha. The sequence goes on from NW_022196905.1 coordinate 3,885,281, forward strand.
GCCAAAAATTATGATGGGGATTGGCATCCTTGCACACCTTCAGCTCTGCCTATGGCCTTTACTGCAGGAGATCTTACCCAGGTGGACATGCAATTAAGTAAGTTAGAGTTTGAAATTAAGTTGCAGAAATTGACTAATTGGCTACAGGCGCTAAAAAAGGTGTCAAGCACAGGGAAGAACAGTGATTCTGAGATATACCAATCACCACTAGAAAGAGTTGTACATCAGGCTTGAGGGAAAGGGCAGGATACATCTGATGTGCTAGCTTTCTCTGTAGATGTGATAATTGACCAGCAGAACAGTAGAGTCAGACAATATCAGACTTTGGAGTTCAAAGTGAGAAAAGAATTAAAAACAGCTGTGGCACAGTATGGTCCTACAGCTACTTTTACACAAGCTTTATTGGATACTGTGATGGAGTCAAATTTAACTCCCCAAGATTGGAAGACTCTATATAAGGCTACTTTGTCATGAGATTTCTTACTTTGGAGTTCTGAATGGTGTAAATCCAGTAAGAGAACTGCCACATTGAATGCTAAGATAGGTAACATAGATTGGGATACTGGAATGATTTTAGGAGAAGGTCAATATGAAGGCAATGCTAATCAGATTGGGTTTCCTGTTGGAGTGTATGTGATGGTTGCAATGGCTGCCCACTGCACTTGGAACCAGTTACCAACTAAAGGGGATCTCAGTGGAAATTTAGCCAGTATTAGACAGGCTCCTGATGAACATTTCCAGGATTTTGTGGATAGGTTACTAAAGCAGATAGTAGAATTTTGGAGATTCTCAAGCATGAAATCCTTTTATTATACAATTGACTTATTAGAATGCTAATGTAGCATGTCATGCCACTATTTGGCCATACAAGACACAGACAGACTTAACTGGGTATATTCATCTTTGTGCAGAGATTGGGAATTCATATAATCAGGGCTTGGTCATGGCCACTGCTTTGCAAGGAACCACTGTGCAAGCAATGCTTGCACAGAAAGAAGAAAATAAAGTATGTTTTAAATGTGGATGTTTGGGTTATTTTAAAAATGATTGTTCTAGGAATAGAGGTACCATGAGTGGGTAATCAGGCTGTGCCCCAGAAGTTTGTCCTCAGTGCAGGAAGGGTAACCACTAGGCCAGGGAATGCAAATTTAAGACAGATCTTCAGGGCTGAAACTTGTTGGGAAACAAGGAGAGGGGCTGGCCTCAGGCCACCAGACACCAACAACAAGCAGTTTATGGGGCTATGAAGCTGCTGCCTAACCAGAAAAATCTGTTTTTGAAGTTATCAGGGCAACCCCAGGAAGTGCAGAATTAGACTTCTGTTCTACCACCCACATGGTATTAACCCCAGAAATGGGAGTTCAAACTCTACCTACAGGAGTTTTGGGACCTTTACCTGCAGAAACTTGGAAATTTCTTCTAGGACAGAGCAGTTCTATTGTAAAAGGTCTGCAAATTTATCCAGGTGTTATAGATAATAATTATGAGGGAGAAATTAAAATTATGGCTGCTTCCCCTCATGGTATTATAACTGTACCTACTAACCGAAGAATTGTTCAACTTATCTTAGTTCTCTTGCATCCACCACCTTTCAGATTCGTTAAGAGTAAGAGAGGACAGAGTGGATTTGGTTCCTCTGATGTGTACTGGGTTCAATCTATTACTAGTAAGAGACCTAACCTTAAATTAATAATTGAAGGGAAAAGCAATGAAGGATTAATAGATACTGGGGCTGGTGAAACAATTAGCAGAGGACAAAATTGGCCTTCAACTTGACCTTTATCTGATATGCTTACTCTACTCCAAGGAATTAGTTATGTCAATAACTAAAAACAAAGCTCTAAACTTCTAATTTGGAGAGATGAGGAAGACAATTCAGTACAATTTCAGCATTATGTTATGCCAAATTTGCCTATCACCCTCTGGGAAAGAGATCTCTTATCACAGATAGCTCTGATAGTGTATCATCCTAATGAGGCAATAACTAAGCAGATACAAGGACAAGGATTTTGTCTGGTCAGAGGCTAGGAAAGAAAGGACAAGGCATTAAGACACTTGAAGGTCCTAAGCCTCACTCTAACACTAGAGGGTTGGGGTATTTTCCATAATGGCCACTATCTTGCCTACATCCCATGCTGTTAAAATTCAATGACTTAATAATATTCCAGTGTGGGTTGATCCTGGTCTTTATCTAAAGAAAAATTAGAAGCCATCTCTTTGCTAATGCAAGAGCAATTAGAGGCAGGGAATCTAAGAAAGTCTCAGTCTCTTTGGAATACTCCAATATTTGTTGTCAAGAAAAAGACCAGTAAATGGAGATTGTTACAAGATCTAAGAAAGTTTAATGAAAGCATGGTACCTATGGGAGCTTTACAATCTGGGCTTCCATCTCCAGTAGCTATTCCTAATGGATAATATAAAATAGTAGTAGATTTAAAAGATTGTTTCTTTACTATTCCTTTGCACCCTGAGGATTGTGAAAGATTTGCTTTCTGTGTTCCTTCTATAAATTTTAAGAAATCCATGAAAAGATATCAATGGACAGTTCTTCCCCAGAGTATGGCTTATAGTTCCACCTTATGTCAAAAGTTTGTGGCTCAAGCCATTCAGCCTGTAAGACAGCAATGGCCAATGATCTACATAATTCATTACACAGATGATGTCTTAATAGCAGAAAAAGATCCTCAGGACTTGCTTTTATGCTATAAGGATTTACAGCATGCCTTAGCTGATAAAGGTCTGCAAATAGCTTCAGAAAATGTGCAAACTAAGGATCTTTATAATTACTTGGGCTTTAAACTTACAGATCAAGCCATTTTACCCCAGAAGATAGTTTTTCACAGGGACAGTTTAAAAACTTTAAAGGATTTTCAAAAACTGTTAGGCGATACCAATTGGCTTCACCACTATTTAAAGCTTACAATAGGGGAATTGAAAGCTTTATTTGATATTCTTAAAGGGAGCCTGATGCTATTTCCCCTAGATTTTTTAACTTCAGTAGGACTGCTGGCCTTAAAACAAGTAGAAAGAACTTTTAAAAAACAATTTGTTACTTATGTGGATTATTCTTTGCCTTTACATCTGTTGATTGTTAATACAACTCATATGTCTACAGAATTATTGTGGCAAAGTGCTCCTCTTATGTGGATACATTCAAGGGTATCTCCTAAAAGTAGTATCCTGCCATATTATTAGGCAGTGGCTCAGATGATTATACATGGAAGGAGGCAGGCACTGACCTATTTTGGCAAAGAACCAGATATTATTATTCAGTCTTTTAATGCAGATCATGATACTTGGCTGAAACGGCATAATACAGATTGGTTGTTTGCTGAGATAGGATTAAAAGGATCTATAGATAATCATTATATTCAAGATAGGTTGATAAAATTTTTAAATGTATATAAGGTGATATTCCCTATTTGAGAACTTACAACAGGCAGGCCTTAGCTGACAAAGGAAGGACTGCAAATAGTGCCAGAAAAGGTGCAAACTCATGATCTTTACAGCCTCTGTATAATACTCTTTTGATTTTTACTGATGGCTCCTCTGAAGCTGGATAGCTTATGAATAATCAACAGGTAATCATAGAGACTTCTGGGCCCTCAGCTCAGTTAGCAGAACTGACAGTGGTACTGAATGTTTTTCAGTCTGTGGATGATAGTTTTAATCTTTTTACCGATTGTCTATATGTGGCCCAGTCTGTTTCTCTATTGTAAACTTGTGGTACATTTAACTTTAATATACCAGCAGGATCTCTGTTCTCACAATTGCAAAACATCATTCTTGCTAGGAAAAAAATCCATTTTATATTGGTCATACATGAGCTCATTCTGGCCTTCCTGGGTCTTTAGCTGCAGGCAATGATTTCATTGACAGAGCTCTAATAGGAGAGGCCTTAGTTTCAGATCCTGTAGCATTGGTTAGACATGATCATGATAAATTTCACCTTTCTAGCCATGCCTTAAGGCTCTGACATAAGATCACTAAGAAACAGGCAAGAATGATTGTAAAACAATGCCCCAACTGCCTTACATTATCTCCAGTTCTGCATTTAGGGGTTAATCCACCAGGCCTTATGCCCAATTATATTTGGCAAAGGGATTTAACTCATTATGCAGAATTTGGAAATTTGAAATATATACATGTTCGTATTGACACTTGTATAGGATTCCTTCTTGGTTCTCTACATACAGGAGAACCCTCTAGAAATGTAATTGATCATTGTTTACAAGCCTTTACTGTTATGGGATTACCTAAAATTATTAAGAAAGATAATAGGCCAGCATATACTGGCAACAATTTTATATCATTTTGAAAAGAATTTGGTATTGAACATAAAACTGGAATCCCTTATAACCTAATGGGACAAGGAATTTTTGAATGTCTGTGTCACACTCTGAAAAATTGGCTTTTAAAAACAAAAGAGGGAGAATTATACGCCCCCAAGGTCACTAAAAGCACATCTTCTTTTGTTTTATTTGTTTTAAACTTTTTTGCAAACTGATGCTAAACATCAGTCTGCAGCAGATTGCCACTGACATTCAGTCACATCCAGTTCATATGCCATGGTTAAATGGCAGGACCCCCTAACATGGAATGGAATATCATATGGAATGGTCCAGATCCCATTTTAATATGGGGGAGAGATTCTGTTTGTGTTTTTTCACAAAATCAAGACAGAGCCTGATGGCTGCCTGAAAGATTGGTTCATCAAGTGGACACAGATCCTGAGTCTTCTAGTAAGTATGATTCCAATTATGATGATGGCTAAAAATCTTTATCAACCAGCAGAGTTAATTTGGAGCACAGCCTTCACTATTTCCTGAGAGATAACAGTTTTTCTATTGATTCTCAAAGCCATCTCCCTCACACCAGGAGGCCAGAACCTGGGTCTGCTCATTGCTAATTTGCAACTGAATTGAGTGCTTAGGACATCCCCACAGACAACTTTAATCCTGTTGCTTTTAACTTTTGACTTTTTATTTCAAGCAGATAAGTTACCTCCATACAGGCTTGCCTTCAGCAAAGCTCAGATATGGCAGTTATTCGTTGCTATGAAAAAATGAATAGAGTGCATATTGGGGCTTTGGTCTGAATGGGAAAAAGGTGTGCTATGAGGGGCCAGCATCCAGAGATGGGCAACTGATGATTCTAGGACTCTTATCAACCTAAGGCAGAGGCTTGTGCCAAGAGGCTGTATTTGTTCATAATAAACACTAAAAGGTTTTGTTTGTGCAAATAAACACAAACAAGCTGCACCTGGCCTCCGAGATGGGTAAGAGGGAGTTATAGACTCAGTACCAAGCCAGGTGTGGTCACCATAATTAACAGGCAAGGCTATGAAGTATAAGTAAATCTTATGCCCCAGTCCAGCTAATTTTTAATAAATAAATAGGGAGGAACTGTGCCCTTCCCCCAGCCTTGAGTGGGATGAATGAATCAGACCTTGTTTTTGCCACGGTTTGCTAGCCCACTTATGGTTGAGACTTCCTACCTAGGTAAAGTCTATTGTTCTACCACTTCTGCAGCTTCCTGCAAGGAACCACTACCTGCTAAGCAGCTGAGCTTGTTTTCCTGACAAGATCCCCCTACAAAGAAATGAGAGATTCTGAGATAGTGGGGCATGGGTTCCCCCCTACCCTGTTTTAAATTCAGACTCAAAAAAATAAGCATTGGGCCTTGATCAGAAGCTTTGTCTTGGTTTCGCTCTTCTCTCACCATCCATCCCATACATCCCCAGTTTTCCTTACAGGAATCAAATTCTCCATAGCTACTGGCAGCTACAGTTGTGCACTAAAGAGAAGAAGGCATACCATAGCACTGCCATGCCTTTCCTCTGGACCCTTTATGTAATCCCATTTCTTATTACACGATGCCCATTATGTCTTGGAAAAGAAAGTCTGTTCATATTTCCATAAAAATTGGGCAGCCAGGCTACTTCAATAGTCATTTATTCTCAATAGTTTAACCACTTTTGAGTATCTTTGTCAGTAACCACCACCCACTTCAAAAATCCTTCTTAATAACCAAGTCAGACAAGTGCAGTAACAGCAGTGGTTATCTATAATCACAAATGTCTAGGTGGAAATTAGCTAGTTATATAATGTTTATACATCATTAGTAATTGTTTCCCCACTAGAGCCCATTTTTTTTTGTCCTGGCTTATAGAACCAGGTGTTGCTTCCTGTGGTGGAATTGTATTTAACTGTTATTGGAAAATTGTTGTTGGCACCCATAATATACATTCCACTATAACAAGAGTAAGATAATAAGTAAGTAAGTAATTTCCTGGAATTTTGATAATATAGCTCAGAGTATCGACTAATGAAAAGAACTGTTGGTGACAGTTTATCTTAGGTACCCTGCATGGTACCTCTCAGTATTACAAAAGATACAAAACATGTGAAGATGCCCCAGCTCAGTGCCACATTAATTCACCCATATATTAACACTTAGTGTCACCACTAATAGGGTATCTTCCTCTAATTATGGTATTCAACTAGTGGTTTCAGCAATATGTCCTTTGGAAAAAAATGCCTGTTAAACAAACAAGTAATTATGATGAACACAAAAGAGTTGTTTAATGTGGTTAGCCATACTAGAAGAGGAATAAAAAGATCTAGCAATCTGCCCTTCTGTCTTCACATCTATATTCTAAGTTTTTAGGTGAGTTTTAAGTATAAATAGAGATAAGAGGTTTACATGAGTAAGAAGTTAGAGTCAAGGTTTGGCTTCATTGATCATCTTTTACTGTAATCTCTACTACAGGGTGGTTTGACCAGTTGTCAGAACTGTAATCATTTTCAACTAGCAGAGAAGCACCATCTCAGCCTTGTACTTGGCTTGTGGTACATTGTCTCAATAGTCCGATAACTTAAGGAAAGTTCACAAACATGTCTAAAAATTTTTTCCTTCTTTCCAGGACAGTTATATTTTTCCACTCTGGTTTAATTCCTCAGCAATGAGATAAATCAAGTTTGAAGCCAACAAAAACAACAGAGTTAAAAACTGAATTAGTTAGTTTTGTAATTTTATACTTAGTTGTAATCTAATCTTATAGTTTTGAGAATTTTGTACATGTATGTAATATATTCTGATTATTCTTTTCACCTCCTCCAAAATTTCCTTCCCACTCCTGTCCCCAGCCTTTATCACCCTTTCCAGTCCATTTTCCAGCTTTATGACTTTTGATTTTGCTTTGTGACTGGCTATTTAACCATGGCCACGTGAGAGCACTGGATTGTAACTGTCCATTGGAGCCTTGTAGGACCAACAGTGGACCATACATACAGAATAGAATTATACCAGTTTTATAACAACATGTTTTACAGAGGGTGGGAAAGGCAACAAAGCAAGATATCATAGAATACCATCTTCTGACAAAGAATAGGATGAAGTTACCATCATGGAAATACCCCAAAGTTCCACTGTCATCCATTCCATGTGAATGCAAAAAGATCTGTGGATTCTACAACTATGGAAATAATTTTTAATAATATGCTAGCATGATACAGCAAAGGTGTAAGATGCTCTGGTAGCTTGAACAAAAATGGCCCCACTAAACCCATAGAGAATTGTACTTGTTAAGAGCTGTGCCTCTGTTGGAGCAGATGTAGGCTTCCTGAAGTTAAAGTGTCACTTGAGGGTGGCCTTTGAGGTCTCAGACCCTCAAGGTTGGCCACTTTGTCACAGTCATTTCATTCTGCCTACAGATCCAGATGGAAAATCCCCAGCTCCTTCTCTGGCACCGTATCTGCCTGTATACCATTGTCCTTTGATCACAACAATAATGGACTAAAATCTGAACTGTAAGCCAACATCAATGAAATGCTTTCCATTATAATAGTTGCCATAACCCTGGTATCTTCTCACAGCAATAGAACCTTAACCAAGACAAGTCACTATTTCATGCATCTGAAGAGAAATGTTAGACATATTTTAAATCTTATTACATTCTCTGGAAAGTAAATTAAGAACATGTAACCACAATTATCCTGTTAAATATCATTTCAATCACCATAGTCAAACATCATTAGTTTTTATTGCTCCTGGATTTATATATCCATTTTTAGAAATAGTATTTAGTGAACTACTGGCAGATTTTCTCTTTATTTCCTATAATTAACTTCAAAAGATGAGAAAACTGCTATAATTTACTAAACCACAGGAGGAAAGAAACAAGGAACAACAGTGCCAACAAGTTAAGAAGACATAAAAATGGCCTTGAGAGAAATTAAGTCCTACAACAAAGGGGAAAAGTGATTTTATGAGAGGACATTATGAAAGAAAGTACATAGATTCAAATCGGGCTGCTACCTCGAATTCTGGCTGTCATTTGGCTGATGTTTCATAACACTTAGATAAATTAAATGATTATTACTGATAATATGTTTTTGTATATTTTCCTATAATAACATCAAAACTACCTAGAGAACAACACTGTATTGCATTTAAATAAAAAAATTCTTATGAAGGAAAATTTATATGAAATTATTACTTGAATTTAAATTTAGAAAATGTATTTTAAACTAATAAGTTATTAACATTTAAAATGTGTTTGCGTTTTCATTTTCCAGGTTTTTGTGGTTTTATAATGATCAACACTATTGTTCTTTTAGCATTCTTTCTCTCTCTTGTTCCTTTTATAACACTCAATTTATTTTAGGGCCATTTATAAATCACCTAGCAATTCCTGCTTATATATTGTTATTACTAAACCTGACATTTTTTCACCTTTGAAAAGAAAAATACTGTGTAACAACTAAGTAGTATGTAAATTATGGATCCTTATATTTAAACAGCAAACCTACCACTATAGAAAGATAAAAAATGTTTACACTTAAGAATATATATTTCCAGGCGCCTCTTCCTCTCCTGCTGCTCGTGTTAGTTCCTGTCGCAGAGGAAGGAGACAGCACCGCAGTTGCCGCCAGCTCGGGGATTTCTGGCTCTTTTCTCTTTGCCTTAAATTCGGGTGTCTTTTATGAATAATCAAAAGCAACAAAAACCAACGCTATCAGGCCAGCGTTTTAAAACCAGAAAAAGAGATGAAAAAGAGAAGTTTGACCCTACTCAGTTTCAAGACTGTATTATTCAAGACTTAGCTGAAACTGGTACTGATTTGGAAGCAGTAGCTAAGTTTCTTGATGCTTCTGGAGCAAAACTTGAATACTGCCGCTATGCAGAAACACTCTTTGACATTCTGGTGGCTGGCGGAATGCTGGCCCCAGGTGGTACACTGGCAGATGACATGATGCACACAGATGTTTGTGTGTTTGCAGCACAAGAAGACCTAGAAACCATGCAAGCATTTGCTCAGGTTTTTAACAAGTTAATCAGGTGCTACAAATACCTGGAGAAAGGTTTTGAAGATGAAGTTAAAAAGTTATTGCTCTTCCTAAAGGGATTTTCAGAGTCGGAGAGTAACAAGCTCGCCATGTTGACTGGGGTCCTTCTGGCTAATGGAACTCTTAATGCATCCATTCCTAACAGCCTTTATAATGAGAATTTGGTTAAAGAAGGGGTTTCAGCAGCTTTTGCTGTAAAGCTCTTTAAATCATGGATAAATGAAAAAGACATCAATGCAGTTGCTGCAAGTCTTCGGAAAGTCAGCATCAACAACAGACTGATGGAGCCGTTCCCTGCCAATAAACAAAGCATTGAGCATTTCACTAAGTATTTAGCTGAGGCAGGCTTGAAAGAGCTTTCGGAGTATGTCCCCAACCAGCAGACCATTGGGCCTCGGAAAGAGCTCCAGAAGGAACTTCAGGAGCAGATGTCCAGCGGTGACCCATTCAAGGACATAATTTTATATGTCAAGGAAGAGATGAATAAAAAAATAACATCCCAGAACCAGTGGTCATTGGGATAGTCTGGTCCTGTGTGATGAGCACCGTGGAATGGAACAAAAAAGAGGAGCTTGTAGCAGAACAAGCCATCAAGCACTTGAAGCAATACAGCCCTCTACTTGCTGCCTTCACTACTCAAGGTCAGTCTGAGCTGACTCTGTTACTGAAGATTCAGGAGTATTGCTACAACATTCACTTCATGAAAGCCTTCCAGAAAATAGTGGTGCTTTTTTATAAAGCTGAGGTCCTGAGTGAAGAGCCCATCCTGAAGTGGTATAAAGACGCACATGTTGCAAAGGGGAAAAATGTCTTCCTTGAGCAGATGAAGAAGTTTGTAGAATGGCTCAAAAATGCTGAGGAGGAATCTGAGTCTGAAGCTGAAGGTGACTGAATTTTGAAACAACAGCCTCAGTAAAGCAAACAGGAGTTGTAGATAAAATGTCATGTCTCATGTGTCCTGGTTCTTACATCTTCCTACCTCCCTATATCAAACATGATATAAGGGCTTTCATGGCAATTTTTATTTTAACTGCTTTTATGGTTACTAGAAATGTTGGGTTTGGTTTCTGAAACCATGTGTAAGGAGCTTCAGGAGCCGTAGAATTGAATCTGATGTTGCATTGGTTTTCAGTTACCTTCTACCTCCTGTATTTTTTACTGTAATAATGTGATGTAAGGCCTTCTGCAATGAGCAGTTCACTTTATTCCCTGGGTTTTCTATATAAACAGTTTTCAAGATATGATTTGGTTAAAAATAATTTGTTACAAAAAAGATTCTGTTTGCAAATTAAACTGTAAAAGTATCCAAAAGTCTCAAAAGGCAGTGATTTGTGTGATAACGTAGTATGTCCAGAGCCGTGTTCATCAGTGAGAATCCTGTAGATGATTGAATCCATAACATGAGTCCTGATGTTGGTTATATGTGAGCATTTTCTTATATTTTTAACCCTAGATGTTGTTTGATTTCTGGGTTTCATCCTTAGTAAAGCCATGGAGAGCAAACTTGAGTTTGAGAACTACATGTGGCACAGGTAGGAAGTAGGAAGCTGAGTCTTTTTCCAGGAACTTCTAGGTTCATTTGCATCTTTCCAGGTAGAACAAGTTGATAACTCCTCATACAAATGTTCTACCCAGGATACAGCTAAACTGTTAGGAAAGAGTTCCCACAAGGAGTGAGTCAAGGAAATGTCTTGTCACTAAACCATAAGACTGTTGGGAGTGTTTTAGGTGAGCATGTTCTAACAGTGTCTCTGCACAACTCCCATTTTCTTTAGTGAAGGTGAAGGACAGTAATTAGCAGTCTGCCATTCAGTTGTCTGGGCCTGGCCTCATTCTACTGTATTCAAGTACCTACTCATTTACCTTAGTTGCCATTTTTTTAAAATTGCCATGAGCCAAATACTTCAATTGATTAGTCCCTTTATTTTAATGGCTGCCTTCATTGCTTTTTCTCTTTGCTATTCATTTTTAGTTAGTTGGTAGGGGAAGATGGAGCCACCTTTTTGGGAAAGGCTAAAAGTGAACATTTTGAAAGGTTTTTTTTTTTTTTTTAATTGTTAAAAAAAAAAATAGAATAATGCCACCAGAGACTTTAGTGGAAATTGCCCAATTTGAAGGTGCCACTCTTAGAGGCCAAGAATTTGGTATTTAAAGTTTATCTTGAGAGAATAACATGTAATATAATTTGAAATAAAGGTATAATAACCTTAAGAACATTATAGGAAAAACATTGGTGGGTGGGGTGAATTTGTAAAATGAATGACTTTGATAAAGTTTATTCACAGGCAAATGTATTCGTTAGATTCTGTGTAGTGATCTGCTTTTCCTTTGTAATTTGTAGTCCTAAAAGGATTTTTTTAAAAAAAATAAAGTCCATCCTTACATTTAGGGAAAAAAAAAAAAGAATATATATTTCCTCCTTGATAGTGACCACAGCTCCACCTCACAAAATGAGGTTGTAGGATCCTATTTTAAGTTTGTGTCTGAGTTTATAACTCTGCTATAAGACAAACAAACAATCAAACAAAACCTCAACAAATGTGAATTTTTCTTGAATGTGTTCCATTGTATTATTCAAGTATTTTAAATTTATCAAAATATTTTGTGTGGCAGGAGAAAAGTAAAAATTTTGAATGGGAATATAATTTGTATCCACTTTGCATTATTATAACTAGGAAATTAATATCTCGCTTAAAGTATGTACTTTTCAAGTTATAGATGGGATATGTGATTGTGTTAATGGAGAGTAAGGCATTAAGGATGTTAAATCAGCCAGAAACTCTCAGATAAAAATACTTAGAAGAAAAATGAGAATGAGAATCACTTAAGTCTTCTATGGGTATTTAATTTTCTATTAATAAGTCAGATTGTAGGTGCTTTCAATATGTCAGTTATATAATTATTTTATTACAGTAACTTTGAATGATTGAAAATAAAAATTCTCATTTGCATATATTTATCAAATTACCTCCACTAAGATAAAAAAGGAATCAAATGTTTACTAAGGCTACTCACCAAAGGCAATTTTATTAGACAATGTTACACCTCTACTTATCCTACATAATTTTTGACTCTAGATCAGAACTTAAAATCTATAGATAAATATTAGATTCAAATATACATATCATCATGAAGTTCTAGTACATCACTGAAATCAATAAAATAAGAATGTTAGAGCTGCAGGCCTGCTTTACAGGATCCCCAAGATAATATTAACTTAGGGAACCACTTGTAAAGATTTATTAATCAACTTCAGTAAAGATTCTATTCAATGAAGTGGAGTAACACTCCTAATTCATGAGAATGTCATCTTCAGGTATGAAGTGAAACATGGTTTGTTTGTTTTTTATTGTTTCCACTATGAGCAGAGGCTATTCATCAGACTAGTACAAAATACGCACCTGCTGCTTTGTTGGAGTCTGTATTATCTAGTCAAAATCCAGGGAAGTTCCCAAAGGATATTGGGAGTTGGGAGTTCACTTATGCAGTAACAAATGCAAAGCAGATTTTTTTGAGATAAACACACTGAATATTGACAATGACTCACACTAATTAAAAGAAAGAGAATCTTGGAGATACTATATTTCAAGGCATATTAGCAGTGGAGCCATTGTCCTAAAAATTGAAGAGAAGTAAAAATTAGTCCAGAGTTACTGTTAGCAGCAAATTAGAGCTTAGAAAACTTTTCATTATGGAAAGAAATTGGATAATAAGTATTAGGATGTGATTAAGTAATTGGTAAAAGGTTATAATGATGAAATAAAAGTTTGATTGAATAATATGGCCCTAAATTGGCAAATAGAAAGACCTGTGACTATGTTTTTCTAATTGAAGACACTGTAGTTAGTTCTGTAGTATAGAAAACTCAGTGATTGAAAGTGAAATGGAAGATGACCAAGACAATTGTCAGTTAAATTATTTTAAATGCACAAATAAGGTAGATTGACATGAGCTTTAGAAACCTGAATCTTGGGAATATGTGGTATGGTCAGATATATGACATAAAAATTTAACTTTTCTCATCACAGAATTATGTACACTTAGTCAAATCTAAGAAGATAAATAATTTAGCTGATCAAATAACAAAGTATTTTCTTTAGAGAAAAAATAACTATTTCTGTAGATATATGTACAGCTACAGATAGTTTTATCTGTGAATCTCATAGTTCTTGAACTAGCAAAAAATAATTGATAACATTAAGAGTGTATGTATTGTGATTAATTAAAATTCACTGCTATAGAAAATCTTTTCTATTAGTTTTATGTAAAACTAAGGCAAATGAAGAAAAATACATCACAAAATATCTGTGAAACAATCAAGAAAAAATATAACAAGAACATAAGAAGAGGATTTAGAATATAAGATCTATAAGTCTGAAATATATCTTTTATATAATAAGATGCCTGTAACCATTCGGTAAGTTTCTATGTTTTTCTTGATATGAAATACTTGTTGTGTTACCCTAGAACCAATTCTCAGAGCTGCAATTAGCAACTACCACAGAACACAAACTGCAACTCTGCCCATACCTACTGCAGATTGCACAGACCATCTCCCTCTGGCCTTGCCTCCCTGCCTTGTCTCTATGACTGAACTCTCATCTCCAGTAGACAACAGAAGCCATACATGCAAGAAGACAAAGGATGCTAGCCTTGGATTTTTATATACACCTTGATCTCCCAAGTTCATTTGAATTTTAAAAATTCTTGCAAACATTCTTAAGCATCTACAGAATAGTATTCCATGCTTTGATCTTGTGGGATATATGGAATTTGTTGCATTGTGAGAATGTATATAGTCAAAGAAGAAACAATGAGTACATGGCAAGTTGATGGATGTTTATGGTATAGTACTTCTACTCCAGATTCTAAGTAAGAAGTACTAAATTCAAGATTTAGTACTTATATATCATATTGATCTATCTATCTATCTATCTATGTATCTATCTATCTATCTATCTATCTATCTATCATCTATCACTTATTTTTAATCTACTTTACTATGCAGCATATGCTAGTCTTGAATTCTGTGTACTGAGGAATTTATTACCATACCTAGGTGCATCAAAGTTATATTTAATTGGAAGAATGTCAGTTGTTATTCGTAAATTTTCAGAAAATGCTTAATAATTATTTTCTCAGATGCCATATATTGTTTCATGGGTAAATGAAGGAATTAAATTGAATGTGTTTGTGTGCTAAGGAACTAAGTGCTAAACTTTATGTAAAAAGAAATGCTTAGATTACAAGTTATATACTTTAGAATATATAAACAGTTGATTTCTTTCCTTCTGCTAGTTGTTAGTTTTTGTCCTTCAGCTCACAGATACACTGTAATGTCTAAGTGTCAAAGCAAGGTTTGTAGACAATTCTTACCTGAGAATAGTTTTGTTCAGACTTCTCATATTTTGTATCATTGGTAAGTAAGAATTGCTTTGTCCATTATTATCTCCAATGTACAACTTTGGTCATTATTTAAGAAGGTCCTTTTAGCAACAGAAAGTAGCAATGGCTCTATTCTACCATGATTAAAGCAAGTTACAAGGCAAGTTATAATTCTCATACTACTGCAACACTAGAAGGCAAAACCATCAGCTCAGGCTATGGCTAGAGGCACTGCAGGACATTAATGAAACATAACATTCTACACACAGTCTATTACCCACCCACCAACTCTTTCAGAACCACTTCCCAGTCCAATGTCACTCTTATCTGGCATATATTTGCATATCAGTAATTTTCCTGAGCTCCAGTTTTGTTTTTTTTTTTTTTTTTCAGGTTGTATCTACCATGTAGCTTGGCTCCTTCAAGCCACATTCATGTCTGTCTTGGGTTTTTCAATTTTAATGTTAGTTAGAGTGCTAGAATTAGGATCTTCCTAGAGATCCAGCTATCAACACCATGCTGGCCTTAGTAGAAGGTTGCCTGTTTAGTAGGTTCCATCTCCTTCTACTGTCTTTTCTTTAAAGTCTCCTTGATAAGCCTAATAATATCACTGCACTTGAATGACTTTCCTGATTCTCAGGACACAAATGCATGTTCATAGAGCTTGAAAATACCAAACAAATTTAAAATTTAGCATTAGATAAAAATAGAGATTGTTCTCATACAACAGCACCCTCAATATTGACAACAGTTGGACTTTGACTGATGTTGTTTTCATTGATCTCTTTTGTTTCAAAAATTTTTACAGGTATATAATTTCCTGCTAGTTGGCCAGGCCTTCACAGCTTATACCACAATAAAATAAAATAACATATTGATTGGGTAGTAAATTTCATTAATTTTTGAATATGATTGGCCCATGTTGACATCCTTATCTTAATAGTTATACAGATGGGAATCTATCAGTATCATCCCATCATTATGCTTATCTGTAGTATAACTTAGATTCCTTTTATAGTTTGAAGTTCTTTGCTATTCCTCACATTCTTAAGCTTGTTTTAAACTCTGCCAACTCCTTTTCCGCCTCAAGTGATTCAGTTACATTTCCATGCACGTGTTTATGCTGATGTATATATTATATAACTTTTACTATCTGTTCCTGGTGTATTTAAATATAATTTTTCATTTATGATATAAAATATGTCATAGAATCTTTGGCCTTAATATATTATTTCTTTAGCTTCTATTTAGAAGTATAGGTAAGTGCTCCTGTTTGTGCAGACCAAATCAGTACTGTGGTAGTAAACAATTAAATAAAAATCTAATACTAACCTCCATATATAATATCTTTGAAACAGGGAACAGAATGAAACTTTCCTTCTTTTACATTGTTTAGCTCAGCAATTTTCATCCAGTGATAGAAAGTTGAATGATGCACAACTTAGAAAACTGGAGAGGTGTTGTTCTATAAAGACCATGAGTTATCATCTCAAATCTTTTTGAATACCTATATAAAGAGGCAAAAACAAGGAGAAAACATGAAGAAAAGCAATGCTTGGAAATGATCACGGACAAGGTAACTTAGTATTGACATTATGGAAAAGAGTAAGAATTCATTGAAATGAAAAAATAGGATAAAGAAAATATTGCATATTTATAAACTTGAATGAAAATATTCCATATTTATAAACTTGACTGCTATTATGGCTCATAAAAGGAGAAACCACTGCTATCAACAAACTAGATGAACCTAAAAAACATTATGCTAGGTACAATAAGGAAAGAGTAAGTGTCACTTACTCTTTCTTTTCTAGTAAAGAAAAAAATTTATCAAAACCAGAAGAAAGAAGAAAGGATGATTATCAAATGGTTCAAGACTTAAACAGAAGGGAAAGATGGTCTCAGATCTACTATGTAGCCTAGGAACATTACAAGCAATAAATAATATCTTTAGAAATATTAAGAGAAAGTTTGAGTGGTTTTTAAATAGTGGCAGAAACGTTGACTGATTTTATCTCACATTGAACATTCATGCTATATTAGAATATATATATGTATATATATATATATACACATGTATATCATATCATGTGACTCTAATAATACTTATTAGAGTCATATATTTCATGTGACTCTAATAAGTATTGAAAACTTACTTGTGCTTTTTTAATTTGCAGCAGGTAGCAATTCATTCCTAAGTTCTGTTTTTGCTTGTAGTAACCTGGAGTTTGTGCTTCTTTTATCTAAAGACCCTTTTCTTGTATGTTATCTTACTTTGTTTCTGCCATTTACACAACAAAAATATGTAAGGGAAGCATGAGCCTGAGTTATATTTTCTTTATTTCAGGACCATTCCATACAAAAGCCTACTTGGAAATCCCAAATTTTAAAAATGATAAAAGACTGCCAGAGAGTGGGTAGCAATTGCTGCTATTGTTATTTGGTTGGAAAACATTAAGATGCAACGACTTAATTCAGAAGACTTTAGAGTTAAAATATTTTGAGGAATTATCTATCACAGTACATTTCAAATAGTCTAAACATGTAATCTCCTCCATTAGCCAAGCCATTGGACCCACTGCCAGCCTCTGCCTGGAAGCAGCTATCCCACCTGGGGAGACAAACAAAGGCTCTCTGTGGACTGTCACCTCTCTTCAAAGCAAGAACTGACTTATTTTGGCAAAGAGCCTGACATTATACTTCAGCTTTTACTACATATCAAGTTGCCTGGCTAAAAGAGCATAGCACAGATTGGTTACTTGCTCAAATAGGATTTCAAGGAACTATAGACAATCATTATCCTCAAGATAAACTGATAGAATTCTTAAAGGTGCATGAAGTATTATTTCCTAACATGTCTTCCTCATACCTTTTGAATAATGCTCTTTTGGTTTTTAATGATGGCTCCTCTAGAGGATGAGCTAGGTATCTTATGAATAATCAACAGGTAGTCATAGAAACTCCTGGTCTCTCAGCTCAGTTAGCTGAATTAACCACAGTATTAAATGTTTTCCAGACTGTGACTGGTGTTTTCAATCTTTTCACTGATAGCTTATATGTAGCCCAATCAGTTCCTTTGTTAGAAACATGTGGTACGTTTAATAGAGCAGGACCTCTATTTTCACAATTGCAAAATGTCATTCTTGCTTGAAAAAATAAGTTTTATATTGGTCATATACGAGCTCATTCTGTTCTTCCTGGACCATTTGCTGCAGACAATGATTGCATTGATAGAGCTCTTGTAGGAGAAGTCTTAGTTTCAGAGCCTGTTGCATTGGCTAGATGTGACCATGATAAATTCCATCTTTCTAGCCATACCTTAAGGCTCCAACATAATATTACCAAGGAGCAAGCCAGAATGATTGTAAGAAAATGCCTGATGTGTTTTAGTCAGCGGGACACGTCTGCCAGTATCACCAGGCCCAGACAGTTCCACGTGCAAGAGGTTTAATTGAGAGGGAATAGGGAGGTAGTGGCGCAGAAAGAGAGAGGAGAGAGAGAGAGAGAAATGAAGGAATTGTCCCATATATACGGGTTGTCCCAAGTAAAGATGGGAGTTGAACCCAATGGATTCTGGGAATATGGTGGCCATTGCCCTGGCAACAGGTCTGTGGACCCGCCCATATATCTGCCACAGGTTCTGGATGCTAACAATGCCCAACATGCATTACATTATCTCCATTTCTGCATTTAGGGGTCAATCCAAGAGGCCTTATGCCCAATCATATTTGGCAGATGGATATAACTCATTATTCAGAATTTGGAAAGCTTAAATATTTACATATCTGTATTGACTTGTTCAGGATTTCTATTTGCTTCCCTGCATTCAGGAAAAGCCTCTAGAAATGTAGTTGATCATTATTTACAAGTCTTTAATGTTATGGGATTACCTAAAGTGATTAAGATGGATAATGGGCCAGCTTACACTGGCAAAAATTTTATATCATTTTGTAAAGAATTTGGTATTGAACATAAAACTGGAATTCCTTATAACCCTATGAAACAAGAAATTGTTGAACGTGCACACCCCACTCTGAAAAATTGGCTTTTAAAAACTGAAGGAGGAGAATTATATCCTCCTAGATCTTCAAAGGAACACCTTGCCTTTGTTTTATTTGTTTTGAACTTCCTGCAGACTGACATTAAAAGTCAGTCTGCTGTTGACTGCCACTGGAATCCTAACACTTCAGTTCTTATGCCATGGTGAAATGACGAGATCCACTCACTGACACATGGAGTGGTCCAGATCCTGTTCTAGTTTGGGGCAGAGGCTCCATTTGTACCTTTTCTCAGAAAGAAGATGGGGCACGATGGCTGCCTGAAAGATTGGTTCACCAGGTGAATGCAGGTCCACAGTCTTTTTAGTAAATGTGCTTAAATTTACTGCTGAAAAATCTTTTTTTTTTTTTTTTTT
>NW_022196905.1:3904486-3988197 GCF_008632895.1 Mastomys coucha
TTTTGAGAGCTGATAATTTCTTTGTCACTCTCAGAGCACCTCCTCCCTTCACCTGAAATCTCACCTCAAAAGTACACAAAAAATCAAAGCTCACTCACTCCTGGAGCACAAAGACACTCTAAGCTCAATCCCAGAGCTTCTAGCCTGGAAGTTACTAATTTGTAACTGAATTGAAGGCCTATTCTTCAGGCAAAGTTGTTGAAAGAGTTCCTAGTTTGGGGGCTGTTATTTTGCAAGTCTATTATGTGTCTAAACCCATCAGGACACCAGCCAAGCTTCACATGGACTTCAGAAAAAGTAAACTCCAGAGAGACTATGACAGTTTGGCATCGTAGGTGATAAAGGCATGTTGTGGCATTGGCTGTAAGGGAATAAGATGCATTGTGAAAACCTACATTCAGCGAATAGGTCTCTGCTACTCTCAACTTAAGACAGGTTCACATGTTTTTTAAACATGGAAATACCCCGTTTGTAGAATACAAACAAGCTCTACATGACTTCCAAAGACGGGTAAGACAGTTGCCAGTAGATATTTAACTGCAGGTGAGATTGCCAAGGTCCCTTGAAAATTCCCATGCAAGAGTATGGTGCATGATAATGCCCTAGTGCAGCTAATTTTTAATAACAGAGAGGAATTTTAGTCTCCTCCATTAGCCAAGCCATCCAACACACTGCCAGCCTCTGCCGGGAAGCAGCTATCCCACCTGGGGAGACAAACAAAGGCTCTCTGTGGACTGTCACCTCTCTTCAAAGCAGCAGCTTAGAAGTCCACCCACCAAGCTGGAGGCTTCTGAGTTGCTGAGACACTGGTGCCTGAGATTTACTGCAATATTTACATTATGCAAATATCATGGAACCTAGAGACTTGCTTTCATTTCTGTACTTCGTATATTTACCTGATTCCCTCAGTAAAGTTTGAACCTTGATCAGAATACTTCTCTTGGTTTCATTTATTCCTCGCACATTTTGAACCCTTTTTTTCCAGGTCCCTGTCCTCCACCCAGGAAGAATCCAGTTTCTGAAACTGCAGGTGACTTCATAAACACCCTGAGGATGTTTCTATATAAAATTATATGTATTATGCTTGATTACATCCCATAATACCATATTGGTTTCTTTGCAAGGCAGCCCAAGCTTTAATTAAATCATGATTACAGTGCAATGTTTGTTCCTGAAATTTGATCCTAACTTTGTTCTGTTGGTAAACATAGAATAAATCACACAGTTCTCATGAATGAAGTCCTTATAAAACCTTATAGACAGGGATTATTTGTTTCTAAGTTTATCTATGTGACAATTTAACATTTTCCTTGAGCTGACGAGTTGAAAATTAATAAAAAACTTGGTGACAATTAATAAAATTTAAAAATATCAAAAGAAGGTTATTAGAGCAGCTGGGACAGAGGCCTTCCTGTCTCCATCTACACCCAGGAGGTGGGGTTGTTCCATGGCACTCTGTGCACCAGTCCTGCCAGCAGAGAGCTTGTCTCCAGGGAGTGCTCTGACCCAGTGAATCAGTGACCTTCTACTGCAGGACCAGCCAGGAAGCACAAGGAGCAGAAGCAGTAGAGTTGCTGGGACAGGGTCCTTCCTGCATCCATCTGTACCCAGGAGTCATGGCTGATCCACAGCCCTCTGTTCACAGGTCTTACCAGTAGTGAGCTAATTTCCCAGGAGTGCTGAGACAGGCTTATAGACCCACAAGAGGAACAAGCTCCAGCCAGAGACAGCAAGAATATCTAACACCAGAGATTAACAGATAGCAAAAGGCAAACATAAGAATCTTACCAACAGAAACCAAGAATACTTGACATCATCAGAACACAGTATTCCCAACACAGCAACTCTTAGATACCCCAACACACTGAAAAAGCAAGATTTGGATCTAAAATCATATCTCATGATGCTGATAGAGGAATTTAAGAAGGACATAAATAACTCCCTTAAAGAAATACAAGAGAAAACTGGTAAACAGGTAAAAGCCGTTAAAGATGAAACACAAAAATCCCTTAAAGAATTACAGGAAAATACAACCAAACAGGTGAAGGAAATGAACAAATCCATCCAGGATCTAAAAATCAAAGTAGAAACAATTAAGAAATCACAAAAAGAGACAACTCTGGACATAGAAATTCTAGCAAAGAAGTCAGGAACCAAGTTGCAAGCATCACCAACAGAATACAAAAGATACAGGAGAGAATCTCAGGTACAGAAGATAACATCAAAAACATCAGCACAACAGTCAAAGACAATGCAAAATGCAAAAAGATCGTAACCTAAAACATCCAGAAAATCCAAGACACTATGAGAAGACCAAACTTAAGAATAATAGGTAAAGAAGAGGGGGAAGACTTCCAACTTAAAGGGCCAGTAAATATCTTCAACAAAATTATAGAAGAAAACTTCCCTAACCTAAAGAAAGAGATGCCTGTGAATATACAAGAAGCCTATAGAACTCTAAATAGTTTGGACTGGAAAAGAAATTCCTCCTGCCACATAATAATCAAAACAGAAAATGCACACAACAAAGAAAGAATATTAAAAGCAGTGAGGGAAAAAGGTCAAGTAAATAAAGGCAGGCCTGTCAGAATTACCCCAGACTTCTTGCCAGAGACTATGAAAGCTAGAGGATCCTGAGCTAATGTGATACAGACCCCAATAGAACACAAATGCCATCCCAGGCTACTATACCCAACAAAACTCTCAATTACCGTAGATGGAGAAATCAAGGTGTCCATGACAAAACCAAATTTACACAATATATTTCCACAAATCCAGCCCTTCAAAGGATAATAAATGGAAAACTCCAGCACAAGGAGAAAAACTACATCCTAATAAAAGCAAGAAAGTAATCTTCCAATAAAACTGAAAGAAGAAAGCCAATGAACAGAATTCTAACTCTAACAACAAAAATAACAGGTAGCAACAATTACTGTTTCTTAATATCTATTAATATCACTGGACTTAATTCCTCAATAAAAAGACATAGACTATCAGACTCAGTATATAAACAGGATCCAACATTTTGTTGTACACAGGAAACCCACCTCAGTGACAAAGACAGACATTATCTCAGAGTAAAAGGCTGGAAAATAATTTTCCAAGCAAATGGTACCAAGAAAAAAGCTGGAGTAGCCATTCTAATATCGAATAAAATTGACTTTCACCCTAAAGTGATCAAAAAAGATATGGAGGGACATTTCATGCTCACCAAGGGTATGATCTATCAAGATGAACTCTCAATTCTGAACTTCTATGTTCCAAATGCAAGGCCATCTACATTCATAAAAGAAGCTTTACTAAAGCTCAAAGCACACATTGCACCACAGACAGTAATAGTGGGAGATTTTAACACCCCACTCTCTGTTATAAGGTAATGCAAGCTGATCATGGAAACATAAACTAAACAGAGACACAGTGAAACCAACAGAAATTATGAAACAAATGGACTTAACAGATATCTATAAAACATTTTATCCTAAAACAAATAGATATACTTTCTTCTCAGGACCTCATAGTACCTTCTCCAACACTGATGGTATAATCACAAAACAGGCCTCAATAGTTAGGAAGAAAAAACAAGCTGTCTCAAAAGGTACCTGATGAATAATGTTAGAAGTTATCCTCTGATCAAAATCCCAACACAATTCTTCAAAGGCATGGATAAAGCAATTCTCAAATTGATCTGGGAAGGCGAAAAAAGAATAGCAAAAACAATTTTTAACAATAAAAGAATAGCTGGGGGAAAACACCATCACTGACCTCAAACTTAAGTACAGAGCAATAGTGATAAAAACTGCATAGTAGTGGTGCAGAGCCAGACATGTTGAACAACGGGATAGAATTGAAGACCTAGAAAAAAAACCACACACTATGGACACTTGATCTTTGACAAAAAAGCCAAAAATATACAATTGGAAAAAGAAAGCATGTTCAATAAATAGTTCTGGGTTAAAAAAAATGGAAATAGACCCATATTTGTCACCTTGCACAAAGCTCAAGCCTAAGTGGATCAAGGACCTTAACATAAAACCAGATTCACTGAATCTAAGAGAAGAGAAAGTGGGAAAGAGCCTTGAACTCATTGGTACAAGGGGAAATTTCCTAAACAGAACTCCAAAGGCTCATGCTCTAAGATCAAGAATTGGTAAGTGGGACCTCATTATGGAAAGCTTCTGTAAGGCAAAGGACATAGTCAATAATACAAATCAGCAACCTACAGATTGGGAAAAGAATCTTCACTAACCCCACATCTGATAGAGGCCTAATATCCAAAATATATAAAGAACTCAAGCAGCTAATCACCAAAAAAAAAAAAAAAAAAAAAAAAAATCCAAAAATGGGGTATAGAATTAAACCAAGTTTTTACAACTGAAGAATCTTGAATGACTGAGAAACACATAAAGAAATGTTCAAAGTCCTTACTGATCAGAAAAATGCAAATCAAAAGGACCCTGAGATTCTGCCTTATACCAATCATAATGACTAAGATCTCAAACTCAGGTGACAACACATGTTAGAGAGGATGTGGAGAAAAAGGAACACTCCTCCATTACTGATGAGATTGCAAACTAATACAACCACTCTGGAAATCAATCTGGAGGTTCCTCAGAAAATTAGAAATAGATCTACCTGAAGACCCAGCTATTCCACTCCTAGAAATGTACCCAAAGGATGCCCCTCCATTCCACAGGGGAACATGTTTCACTATGCTCATAGTGGCCATATTTGCGATAGCCAGAGCTATCAACAAACCAGATGTCCCACAACAGAATAGATACACCAAATATGATTCATTTACACAATGGAATATTACTCAGCTATAAAGAATGAGCACATCCTGAGGTTTGCAGGCAAATGGATGAAAATAGAAAATACCATTCTGAGTGAGGTAACTCAGACCCAAAAGGACATGGCATGGTATATACTCATTAATAAGTGGATGTTAGAAAAAAAAATGTACAGAATACACAAGATACAGTCCACAGAACTCAAAAGAGTCAATAAGCTGAACTGCCGAAGTGAGGATGTCGAAATGAGGATGAACTTGGGAGGGAGAAGAAAGCAATCACAAGGTAGGGGAGGGAGAGACCTGGGAGGGAAAGTGGATGGGGGGCAGGAGGAGGGGTGAGTGGGTTGGAGAGGGGAATCTAATCTGGTATTGAGTGAGGGAAAAGGACAGAAGCAATAAGGACCAGCAGAAAGAATAGAAACAGTCAAATGCAGAGATAGGAAGTTGGGGGGACCCTCCAGAATACACCAGAGACCTGAGAGGTGAGAGACTCTCAGGACTCAAAGGGAGCAACCTTAGATTAAATGCCTGAGAGTAGGGAGAGGGAACTTAAAGAGCCCACCTCCAGCAGGAAGACACGTCATCAAGTGAGGGAGAGGGGGACCAGCCCACAGTCACAACTCTGAACCACAATTGTTCCTGCCTGAAAGAATTAATTACAGGGATGGAAATGGAGAGAATCTTGAAGAAAAGAAGGTCCAGTGACAGGACCAAAGTGGGACCCAGCTCAAGGGGTGGTTCCAAGGCATGACAATATTATTGAGGCTATCGAACACTCACAAAAAGGACTTAGCATCACCACAATCTGGAAGACCCAACAACAAATATCTGCTAATATATTTAATATGAAATAATTTAATATGCTAATATACTTAATATGAAATAATTTAATATAAAATAGACTTATCAGATTGGGTATGTAAACAGGACCCAACATTTTGTTGCAAATAGGAGCCAACATATGGTTGCAAACAAGAAACCCAACTCAGTGACAAAGACAGACACTACCTCAGAATAAAAGGTTGGAAAACAATTCTCCAAGCCAATGGTCCCAAGAAAAAAGCTGGAGTAGCCATTCTAATATTGAATAAAATCGACTTTTATCCTAAACTGATCAAAAAAGATAAGGAGGAGCACTTCATATGTATCAAAGGTATGATCTACCAAGATGAATTCTCAATTCTGAACCTCTATGCTCCAAATGCAAGTGCATCTACATTCATAAAAGAAACTTTACTAAAGCTCAAAGCACACATTGCACCACACACAATAATAGTGGGAGATTTCAACACCCCACTCTCTGCAATGGACAGATCATGGAAACAGAAACTAAGACACACTGAGACTAACAGAAGTTATGAAACAGAGGTATTTAACAGATATCTATAGAACTTTTTGTCCTAAAACAAAAGGATATAACTTCTCAGCACCTCATGTTACCTTTTCTAAAATTGACCATATAATTGGTCACAAATCAGGCCTCAACAGATACAAGAAGATTGAAATAATTCCTTGTATCCTATCAGATCACCATGGATTAAGCCTGCTCCTCAATACCAACATAAACAATAGAATGACCACATACACGTGGAAGCATAACAACACTCTACTCAATGATAATTTGGTCAATAAAAAAATAAAGAAATTAAAGACTTTCTAAAGTTTAATAAACATGAAGCCACAACATACCCAAACTTATGGGACACAATGAAACCAGTCCTAAGAGGAAAACTAGTAGCTATAAATTCTGCCAAAAAGAAACTGGAGAAAGTATACACCAGCAATTTGACAGCACATCTGAAACCTCTAGAACAAAAAGAAGCAAATTCACCGAAGAGGAGTTGAAGGCAGGAAATAATCAAACTAAGAGATGAAATCAAGCAAACAGTAACAAAAAGAAATATACAAAGAATCAACCAAACCAGGAGCTGGTTCTTTGAGAAAACCAACAAAATATATAAACCCTTAGGCAGACTAAAGAGTGGGAACAGAGACCGTATCCAAATTGAAAAGATCAGAAGTGAAAAGGTAGACATAACAATAGACACTGAGGAAATCCAAAAAGTCATGAGATCTTACTACAAAAGCCTATACTCAACAAAACTGGAAAATCTGGATGAAATAGACAATTTTCTAGACAGATACCAGGTACCAAAGTTAAATCAAGATCAGATCAATGATCTAAACAGTCACATATCTGCTCATGAAACGGAAACAGTCACTAATAGTCTCCCAACCAAAAAAAAAAAAAGCCCAGGACCAGAAGGTTTTAGTGCAGAGTTTTATCAAACCTTCAAAGAAGACCTAATACCAATACTCCTCAAACTATTCCGCAAAATAGAAACAGAAGTTACCCTATCCAATTTGTTCTATGAAGCCACAATTACTCTTATACCTAAGCCACACAAAGACATAACAAAGAAAAAAAACTTCAGACCAATTTCCTTTATGATTATAGATGCAAAAATACTGAATAAAAGTCTTGCAAACTGAATCAAAGTACACATTAAAACGATCATCCATCATGATCAAGTAGGCTTCATCCCAGGGATGCAGGGATGGTTCAATATGGAGAAATCCATCAATGTAATTCACTATATAAACAAAGTCAAAGAAAAAAAACATATGATCATCTCATTCGATGCTGAGAAAGCATTTGACAAAATCCAACATCCCTTTATGATAAAAGTCTTGGAAAGATCAGGAATTCAAGGCCCATACGTAAACACAGTAAAAGCAATATACAAAAAACCAGTAGCAAACATCAAACTAAATGGAGAGAAATTTGAAGCAATCCCACTAAAATCAGGGACTAGACAAGGCTACCCACTCTCTCCCTACCTATTCATATTGTACCTTAAGTCCTAGCCAGAGCAATTAGACAACAAAAGGAGATCAAAGGGATACAAATTGGAAAGAAAGTTAAATGATCACTATTTGTAGATGAAATGATAGCATACTTATATGACCTCAAAAATTGCACTAGAGAGCTCCTAACCTGATAAGCAACTTCAAGAAAGTAGCTGAATATAAAAATTAACTCAAGCAAATCAGTGGCCTTCTTCTACACAAAGAATAAACAGGGAACCAATACCCTTCACAGTAGTCCCAAATAATCTAAAATACTTTGGTGTGACTCTAACTAAGCAAGTAAAAGATCTGTTTGACAAGAACTTCAAGTCTCTAATGAAGGAAACTAAATAAGATCTCAGGAGATGGAAAGATCTCCCATGCTCATGGATTGGCAGGATTAATATAGTAAAAATGGCCATCTTGCCAAAGGCAATCTACAGATTCAATGCAATCCCCATCAAAATTCCAACTCAATTCTTCACAGACTTAGAAAGAGCAATTTGTAAATTCATCTGGAATAACAAAAAACCCAGGTTAGCCAAAACTATTCTCAACAGTATAGGAACCTTTGGTGGAATCACCACCCCGGACCTTAAGCTGTACTCCAGAGCAATTTTGATAAAAACTGCATGGTATTGGTATCGTGACAGGCAGGTAGATCAATGGAACAGAATTGAAGACCCAGAATTGAACCCACAAACATATGGTCACTTGACCTTTGACAAAGGAGCTAAAAGCATAAAGAGGAATAAAGACAGCATTTTCAACAAATGGTGTTGGCTCAACTGGTTGTTAGCATGTAGAAGAATGCAAATTGATCCATTCCTATCTCCTTGTACAAAGCTCAAGTCTAAGTGGATCAGGAACCTCAACATAAAACCAGATACACTGAAACTAATAGAAAAGAAAGTGGGGAAGAGCCTCGAGCACAAAGGCACAGGGGAAAATTTCCTGGACAGAACACCAATAGCTTATGCTGTAAGATCAAGAATTGACAAATGGGACCTCATAAAGTTGCAAAGCTTCTGTAAGGAAAAAGACACTGCCAATAGGACAAAATGGCAACCAACAAATTGGGAAAAGATCTATACCAATCCTATATCAGATAGAGGGTTAATATTCAATCAAGAAGTTTGACTCCAGAGAACCAAATAACCCTATTTAAAAAAGCGATACAGGAGTTTGTTCTTATTGTTTTTGTTTGTTTTTTTGTTTGTTTGTTTTTTGGAGGGGAAACTGGGAAAGGAAAAATTTACATGTAAATAAAGAAAATATCTAAAAAAATACAAAGTGTAACGAAATTTAATACATTCTTCTGTCATAAAAAAAAATACAGAACTAAACAAAGAATTCTCAACTGATAATACCGAATGGCTGAGAATCACTTAAAGAAATGTTCAACATCCTTAGACGTTAGGGAAATGCAAATCAAAACAACTCTGAGATTCTACCTCACACCAGTCAGAATGGCTAGGATAAAAAACTCAGGTGACAGCACATGCTGGAAAGGTTGTGGAGAAAGAGGAACATTCCTTTATTGCTGGTGGATTGCAAGCTGGTACAACCACTCTGGAAATCAGTTTGGCGGTTCCTCCGGAAATTGGACATAGTTCTACAAGAGGATCCAGCTATTCCCCTTCTGGGCATATACCCAGAAGATGCTCCAATATGTAATAAGGGCACATGCTTCACCTTGTTCATAGCAGCCTTATTTATAATAGCCAGAAACTGGATACAACCCAGATGTATTTCAACAGAAGAATGGATACAGAAATTGTGGTACATCTACACAATGGAGTACTACTCAGCTATTAAAAACAATGAATTTATGAAATTCTTAGGGAAATGGATTGATCTGGATAATATTGTCCTGAGTGAGGTAACCCAATCACAAGAGAACATACATGGTATGCACTCTCTGATAAGTGGTTATTAGCCCAGAATTTCCAAATACATGAAGTACAATCCATAAACCACAAGAAACTCAAGAAGGGAGACCAAAATGTGGACACTTCATTCCTTCTTAAAAGGGGGAAAAATACCCATGGAAGGAGTTGTAGAGACTAACTATGAAGCAGAGACTGAAGGAAGGACAATCCAGAGACTGTTCTACCTGGGAATCTTTCCCATATTCAATTACCAAACCCAGACACTATTGTGGATGCCAGCAAGTGCTGGCTTACAGGAGCCTGATATAGCTGTCTCCTAAGAGGCTCTGACAGTGCCCGACTAATACAGAAGTAGAGGCTCACAGACATCCATTGGACTGAGCACAGGGTCCCCAATGAAGGAGCTAGAGAAAGGACCCAAGGAGCTGAAGGGTTTGCAGCCCCTTAGGATGAACAACAATATGAACTAACTAGTACCCTCAGAGCTCCCAGGGACTAAACCACCAACCAAAGAGTACACATGGTGGGACTGATTGCTCTGGCAGCGTGTTTATAGTAGAGGATTGTAGTAGGACCGGCTGACGGACCCTCACTACTAGTGGGTGCTCTCGGACGGAGAATAATTGAGTACCTGAAAACACAAGAGGGTAAGAGAGAAAGAAAGGACACGGATGCCAGGTAGCTGTATCAAGAGAGGTGTCTGTTTACTAGAAGAGCCCCCATTTATATATCAAGAGGCAATATCAAAACCAAGGGCAACCCGATACCAAGCCATTTAACATCAACATGAGACTGGAGGAAAAGGTACTTCAAATGCAAGGGCGAAAGTCTTTGATCTGAGGTAGTCAGGCATTCTCTCCACAGGAGGCATCCACAGTCCTGGATCTGAGGGCAGTTTTGTTTAGCTTTCAACTCAGGAGCTCACAGAGGATGGCCAAGTCACTCATCAATGGGAGAAGAGGCCCTTGGTCCTGTGAAGGTTCTGTGTCATAGTGTAGGGGAATACCAGGGCCAGTAAGTGGGAGAGGGTGGGTTGGCTAGCGAGGTGGGGGCCCGTAGTAGGGGTTTGATATTGTTGTTGCTTTTTGTTTTTGTTTTTTGGAGGGGAAACTGGGAAAGGAGAAATCATATTACATGTAAATAAAGAAAATACCTAATAAAATAAAAAAGAAATAATATGAAATAGTCAGCTGCAGATATTTGCACCCAACCTATAGACAGAAGAAGCTCACTGCTATTATTGAAATAGGGAAGGCTGAAAGAAGCTGAGGAGAAGGGCGATCCTGTAGGAGGACCAGCAGTTTCAATTAATCTGGACCCCTGAGATCTCTCAATCACTGTACCACCAAACAGGCAGCATACACCAGCTGATAAGAGGCCCCCAATACATGTACAGTAGAAGACTGTTGGGTCTGTGTTCAGTAAGAGAAGATATGCCTACCCCTCCAGAGACTGGAAGACATGGACTTTATTGGTCAGGTGGAGTGGGGGGTGAGGACATACTTGTTGAGACAGGAGCCAGGGAGGAGGTAGAATATTGCACTTTCACTCCCAATTTCCATTTTAAATTTTGTTTACACATTAATTAGACTATATAGCAATTATAGTTCACAAGCTTTCTCAGACATTACTTCAGTTGCTGCGTGTATCTTTAAATATTAAGCATTTAAGATGCTAAATAGAAGCTTACCTCATGATGTGGTCTCCTTCATATTTTTAAACAGCCCATGTTTACTTTTTAGCATCTTCATTGTATCATATACTCACTGTGCACTCAGATCACCCATGTACAAGAATTTTGTGTTGTTGCTCATTTCAGTTTCCCAACGTATTCCTGAGATAGCATTTTGTCCACATTTCTTTATTATTTGTATGTGTTCTCAGTGGTAAGTATGTTGCCAAGTGGTATATTTTGTTATTAAAGTGGTACATTGTATTTTAATATCTTCTGTATTGTGAGAACAGTCTTTTGTTATATTCTTGTTTCACTATTTACACAAAAAGATCAGATCTTGGGCGGATCCTTTCTGCTCTGATACAAAATCTCTATTTTTTGTGGCTTTCAGCTGTTCAGTCTTGTGTGTGATACTCAGGTGTAATTTTATTTCATGTCTGTCTTTGCATTCATTGTACCTGTTTTAAATTTTAACATTTGCTACAGTTTTTGTTGAATGAAGAAGAATATCAGACTATACTCACACACACATATGCATACTGCTGTTGGGCATTTATTTCTGTACTATTCTTATGTGATTCTAATTACATTTTAATAGTGACTTTTATTTTTCCAATTATGCTTCTCAAAAACTTGAATCCACTTTGTCTTAGAATTTCTACCTGTCATCTCTCTTCAGTATTGGTGTGTTCTTAGTTAAAAAAATTATATAAATAATTTTGTAGAATTTTCATTTTAACTTTTATTTACATATTTTGTTTTAGACTATTTATTATTTCATTATAGACTATGGTAATGTTTTGAATATATAAACTTATTGTTTCTGCTTTCTCTTTTTAGTCAGTGCTTTAGTTAGGTCTTCTGAAAATATATGTTTCATGTAATCCATATCTACATAAAGCTTAAGATCCAAAGTCTTTAGGCAATTTTAAAGTTATGACCTGCAATCTCAGTTAATTTTGAAACACTCTCACAATATGAGAATAAGAAATTTTGAGATAATATAAACCAGGATATCTATATGTTGCAGTTTTCTTGCCTGTAACATTGTGCATTAAAAAATGAAATTATACTTTTTGTGAAATTATGTTTCAATGGTTCCCCTTTTTTTCTTTTGCAAATAACAAGTGATAGAGTTGGTAAGACATAAATAATGACATTCGTTTTAGCTGTTGGTTCTGGTTAAAAAGGAAAGGGCCACATGAACTGACTTCTTTCAGGCAGAGTCCCAAGAGAGCATAGGTCATCACATAGTGTGGACAAGGACTGTGCAGCCCTTGGTATTTCTCTCTGCTACTATAAGACAAATGTAATTACTAGAATTTCACACTGATGTCCTAATTTTATTCTACTCACTCCCAAAGGCTCCATCTCTAACCACCATAATCAGATTATATTTCTACCCCTTGCATAATCACAATAAGGATCTAATTCCACCTTGAGTTAAGAAAGATAAGGAGAAACCAATTCAAATCTCACTTTTTTCTTATTATTTCTTTTTTTTGTCATAATTTCAAGAATCACATTCCTACTTCTATAGTGTCATCAACTCAATTTTGATCAGTTTCATTTTTAAAATGCAAGTAAACAAGTAATCACTAGCATACTTTGAAAATCAGGTAGGCAAACTGCCTGAGGACCATCCCCATACTCTCTGTTCTATGAAAGGAGTTTTGGCTACTTTATTGGGTTCTTTTATTCTCCCACCCCTCTTCACCATTAAGAGAGTTAAAGAGGAAACAGGGCATTGATATTCTTATACTACTTCCTGATGATTAGAGGTATCAAATGCCTTGAGGCATGTTCAGCTCTCTTCTATGTAACAGCAACCAACAGCATCCAAAAGAAACCAGCAACCAGCAACCAGCAACCAGCCACCAGCAATAGCAATAGCAACAGCAACAACAGCAGCAGCAGCAGCAGCAGCAGCAGCAGCAGCAGCAGCAGCAGCAGAAGGATGAGCTGCAGCTTCAGCTTCTCTTGGGGGTTCTTGCATGTGTATACCCTCTTAAAAGTCCCAAAAATTCCAAATGTAAATTATCTGCCACTGGAAAAATCATGCCCCTGCTAGAGCACGAGACAAAACATGATTAGCCAGTATATATAGTCTGAAGCAGCTCCATATTCCACACCAGGGATTAAAACAAAAAATATATTCACATACCTTTTCTGTGTTTAAAGAAACAAAAGTTCTCATTTCACTGTTCCCTGAGGCAGAAATCCCCTGCCCAATCACAGGCCACACCTGCCAAAATGCCAGTTGGATGCGGAACTGGCGGTGGCCACCAGAAAATCCCAGATGCCAGGAAAGCAAGAGGCTCACAGGACCCAATAGGGAAGACATTAGCTGTTGTACCCAATGAAGGGTAGAGAGAACCTGTAGAGATCATATCCAGAGGTTAAGCATGGCCACCCACCCATCTCAAAAATTATTAACTCAGAATTACTCCTATCTAAATGAAATACAGGAACAAAGAGTGGAGCAGAGACTGAAGGAAAAGCCAAGCAGAAACTGCTCTCCCTGGGGGTCCATCCCACATGCAGAAACCAAACCCAAATACTATTGCTGATGCCAAGAAGTGCTTGCTGACAGAAACCTGATATAGCTGTCTCCTGAGAGGCTCTGCCAGAGCCTGACCAATACAGATGCAGATGCTTGCAACCAATCATAGGACTGAGCAAGCATGGGCACCCCAATGGAGGAGTTAGGAGAAGGACTGAAGAAGCTGAAGGAGTTTGCAACCCCACAGGAAGAGCAACAATATCAACCAGCTAGACCCCCAGAGCTCCCAAGGACTAACCCACCAACTGAAGGGTACACATGGCACCAGCTGCCTATGCAGCAGATGAATACCTTATCTGGAACCAATGGGAGTAAAGGCCCTTGGTCCTGTGAAGGATAGATGCCCCAGTGTGGGTGAATGCTAGGTTGGTGAGGTGAGGGGAGTGGGTCTGTGAAAGACCACCTTCATAGAAGGAGCAGGGACAGGGTATGGGATAGAGGGTTTGCAGAGGGGAAACAGGGAAGGGGGTAACATTTGAAATGTAAGGAAGTAAAATAATCAATAAAATGAAAATAAAAATGAAAAGAAACTAAACATTGACAAACCACATAATCCAATTAAAAATGGGAGACAGATCTAAACAGAGAATTCTCAATAGAGGAATCTCAAATAGCTAAGAAGAACTTAAATAAATGTCCAACATTCATAGTTATCAAGGAAATGCAAATCAAAACTACATCAAGATTCCATCATACACTTGTCAAAATGGATAAGATCAATAACAGAAGTGACAGCTCATGCTAATGGGGATGTTTATAAAGCTGAACAGTTTTCCATTCCTGGGGGGAGTGTAAACTTGCACAGCCACTATGATAATCAACATGGCAGTTTCTCAGAAAACTAAGACCTTATCTAGCTCAATACCCAACTATACCAATTTTTGGCATATATCTAAAAGATGCTCCAGCCCACCACAAGAACTATTGCTCAGTTCTGTTCTCTGAAGTTTTTTTCAAATAGCAAGAAACTGAAAACAATGTAGAAACACCTCAACAGAAGAATGGATAAATAAACTGGTACATTTACACAATGGAGTATTACTCAGTTGATAAAAATGTGACATCAAATAAACTTTTCAGGTAAATGGATGGAACTAGAATAAAAACATCTTGATCTAGGCAACTCAGACCCAGAAAGACAAATATGTAAAAGTGGATGTTCACTGTTAAATTAAGGAAAGTCATGCAAAAATGCACACAGCACTTGAGACTAAGTAACAAGGAAGTGGGGTAGGGGGAGACTGATCTCCCTGGGAAGAGAAAAAGGATAGATTTTACTGGTAGACTTAGAGTGAGTTTGGATGGAAATAAGAAGAATCAGGAGGGAATAATGAAGGAAAAGAGTAAGGGGAAAAATAACTGGAACTGGAGGTCATCTGGTAGGTATTGAAGAAACCTAGTACAGGGAAATCTTCCTGGAATCCATGAGTGTGACCCTAGCAAGGGCTCCTAGTAATAGAGGCTATGGAGCTTGACTAAGAAGGTTTGAGTATTAATACCACCAAGCACACAGTTAACTTAAGGAAAACATGCTTTAGCAATTCAGTCCACATGACAGTCAGAACAGTGAAGTTATATATCACAGTGGTTAAAAGACTGATGCGCTAGGTAAATGATTAAGAATATATGAATAGCACTGGTGGCAAAATTCTGTTATAGACTGTAGTGGAAATACCAAGGGCTATTTGAGGCATTCACTACTACCTTAGAGTGTTTTGCAGAGCTCACATTCTATTACATTGTACTTTATAGATCTTCAGAGTCTATGATCTTTATAGACTAGCTGGTGAGTGTATTTTCTGGACATGTGTATGTCAATATCTAAATTTCTATGGTTTTTCTTTTTAATAAAACAAAAATAAAGATTATCAGTGTAGTAAGCAGAATTGTGAAATTATCCTATAAGCTTTATCTTCAGAATTAAGCCCCTGATTATGTTAGATTACATGGCAAAGGGATTGTGAAGATGTAATTAAGATTTTTAATCCATTGGCTTTGCATTAATTCAAGCAGAAATTATCCAGGTGAGCTCAGCTTAATCCCAGCAACCATTAAAAAACCGAGTTTTCTTCCACGCTTTGTAGATAGAGAGATTTTAAAATGGAAGAATTTAACTATGTGGGAAGTTCTTATTGTTGTGATGGAAGCAGCTGAAAGGCAGGGACCTAAGAGCACACTCAGAAGCAAAGGCGGCCTTTGTCCTGAAGCAAGGACAGACTTAAGTCCTATAACCACAAAGTAATGAACTTCCACATTGTTTTGTGATCTCTCTTTACAGGATTTCACTGAGAAATTCATGTTGGCTTTGAACTTTTCTTCCCCATGGTTCTATCTTCTATATACTGGTGTAATAGTTGAGTAGAGCTCTATCTGAAAAAAATAATATATTTTATTCTGAAGAACTCTTATAAAAACCTGAAGAATAAACCTGGAAGTAGAATTATTGTTTTAAGTCTTAAGATGGTAACAGACCAGCTGGCATGCTGATATTGAAAATAGAGAATTTATTTCAAACACCCTAACATTCTGACTTAGTGAGACTAGGAAGTATCAATTTAAATTACTAAAGTTAAAAGAGTGTTTAGGTAGCAGTATATGATGATATTGGATATTTTTTGTTGTTGTTTTTTTGTGGTTGTGGTTTGATGACAACCTCTCAAGTAGGGAAACAATGCAGGATGATTTACAGCAGTGGTTCTCAACATTCCTAATGCTAATATTGTGGTGAGTCCCCAGCAGTTATCAATTACCAATAGCTTCTCAGCTAGGGGTGGGACTGCTGGTAGAGGGAGAGATAATTTTCTTTAAGGTTTGGTCCCTGGTAAAGTCTGAGCACACTTCAACAGAATCCCCAACATTAATTGTATTACATGAGTCCAAAAATGAAAAAAAAGGTTAAAGTCCTCATGATTTTACTACTTCTCAATGCTATCACCAACTAAGGAACAATTTTTCAATCTTTGAGCATGATGGGGAGAAGGGTTGCATATTCTAACCTGGATAACTGTTATCTCTTAAATGTCATAGCATTGACATCTGCTTTATGTGTTAAACATCAAGCAATCTATTTGCCTGTCCTTCTCCACCCTCCTTGCTCTTCTTCTAGGATATTTCTAGCAGCACTTTCATTTGGCAATGTCTTACAGGAATGTAATATCCATGTTGAAAAGTGGAAATGGTATGGTGTGAAAAAATAAGCAATGCTTCGAGAGTCAAGGTAAAAACGAGTTTTGAGATCATTATAGAAAAATATAAAATATTACAAAGACTCATAAAAGACACCTAGACAATTTGAGGGACTAAAAGGGAAGACTCAAAAGTGAGTGACAATATGAATTCTTTAATGAAATCTAGAGGTTCTGGCAAATTAATACAAACGGAATTTTCTACTAGGCAAGAAAGGAAAGGAGAGTAACATGGCTAAGATCAGAATTGGGAATGGTACATTCATATCCCAAGACATGTGCTAGTCTTTAGATGTTGAGTAAGACATCTAGAGCTGCCAAAGGAAAGCTGCATTTCCAACTTCTGAGCTCTTCAGCTATTCCATGTCTAGTTTCTGCCACAACCAAGGAGAAACTTCTCTTTTTTGTCAATAGCTACAAAAGTACTTAAAGGGAGAGGTGATTTATTAATAAGCACAGACAGATTTTCATGTGAAAAATGTATTCCTAGTTATTATTTTAGTATAATTGCAATAAATTCCTTAGCCAGAATATTGCCAGGATAGCACATACATTTTACAGATTTATGTTCAGTTGGGCTGTCATCTTACCTTCTAGCATTGTTGTTAGGATTTATTCCATGAACAATTTGCCTTTTTCTCCTTCTTCCTTCTTTCCTTTCTTCCTCACTACTTTCCTCCTTTCCTCCCTTTCTCTTTCTTTTGTTTTTTCTTGCTGTGTCTTCTTCTGTGTGTGTATATGCACACATGTATATAATAGTTGTGTGTGCTTGTGCATGTGTATGTTAAATCTCAGTCACTTATTGATTGGTAAAGTGGAAACTTCTCATTTAATACTACTTGCCAATTTATCAGTAAGGAGTTAAAACATTGTAAAACATTTGGACTTAGCTATGTTTGTGTGGAAAACTAGCTGATGAAAAGTCATTGTCACATTACACAGATGTTATCATGAAGACTACTGAACCATACCTAAAGTTCTCTTCACATAAACAAACAAACAAAAAAAATGTCTCTTCTATACTTTTAGATTGTGATAAATTATATTTGCGTTAGCAAACCAAGACCTCAAACTGGAAATCTTAGTATTTTGTGTAGGGACTTGGTATACTACGGTCATTTGGCATAGGAATTTTGGTGAATCTTAGAGAAATTTGCATTTGATGATAACCATTTAGTCTATTCAAATGGCTAATTGCTGAGAGGAAATGAGATGTCATACATTGTAGGACAGTGTGAGGTAGTGGTCTGCTCAGGTAACTTAGGTTCAGTCGAGTATTTGGCTTTGAGCCCTGGAGCCCCTGTGGGCAATTTCTGCTTGCAGGGGGCAGAAGGAGCTTAGCCATAACTCCTGAGTCTTTGGTTCTTGTTTCAATCACAACTCCTCGCAGCTGCTCCTTATCCCCAGTCATGGGACCACAAGCCAGACATGCCAGGCCTCATACAATAAGAGGAGCCGTTTGCCAACTCTTCTTTCTCTTGCTCTTTGTCTCTGCTCTCTCTCCTCTTGCTCTTTCTCTCCTCTCTCTCCTACTCTTTGTTTTCTTCTCTTGTCTTCTTGCTCTCTTGCTTTCTTCCTCTCCTTCCTCTCCTTTCCTTATCTCAATTTAACAGGCCTATTTTCTCCTTCCTACAGTAAAATATCTCTTATACATTGCCTCCATTTTAACACGTGCTCTGACAGCAGGCCTCAACACCAGGAAGAGAGAGAGCTCCAGGCCTCAACACCAGCCCCCATCTTTGGTACTACAACTGCTGTCCGACTTGGGCCAAGGAACCCTTGCTCTATGCTAACAGAACAGCTGCACTGCTACTTTTACCCTATCCCCCTTTTGTTTCATTTCGTTCCCAGACCCCAGAGGCATCTGTGGTGTCCAGCAGCTGGGAACCTATGTACCTGGCTTCCCAGCAGGCCAAGGGATCACTTCCTTACAGCTGTCTCATTACCTCTATCTCCCAAGGACTGGGACTCCGTCGCCCACACACACCCCTCGCCCCCACTGAGGTAAAGTCCACAGACAGACAATTTACACTTGCCTGGTCAGAGCTCAGCGTCTCTGGACCAAGTATAAAGCTCCGCAGGAGAAAAAGCGATCTGTGCCAGAGAAACTCACCGCTTCCCCCGCCCCCGAGGGGTGTGCAACTGGAGTAACAGGCAAACATCGACTGGAGGCAGAACCAGTTAACTAAACCGTGAGTGAGGCAGTTCAAAAACTGGGCATTCATTTCTTTCTCTCTTCTCCCTCCCTCCCTCGGAAATACAGGTTCCCGCTGCACGGACCCCTTGGCTCCGCCTCTGCTTTCTCTACTTTTTACTCCTACCCAGGACTTCAGTGCCACCTCTGAGCTCTGAGCTGCTCCTCCTACCTGCCAGCTAATTTGCAACACTCTTACACTGGCTATCAGGCTGCAGCTTGGGCTAAAAAGTCTGTCACTCAACCCTAAAACTTTTTTTTTTCAAGGTTAAACTTTATTTCCTACTTTTCAAGGAAAAACAAAGGGGGAACCCAGAGCCTGCTTGCAGGACACACCCCACCCTTCTAAGCCCGCCAAAACTGTTGCAGCAGGGGTTTTGTTCGCATGCGCCCCCTATAGGAATAACTAAAATTTGCTTTTCAACCCAAAATTTTCTTGCTTCTCCATCTAAACGTTTTATTTTTCTCCCTAACATCAGCGATATATGTCAGAAAACTTTTAAATCACTTAACCTACTTCCACAGGTCAAATCAACTATGCTGGCTACCATCATTCAATCCTTAATTAACAACCGGTTTCCTTTCCCAGATAAACTGTTACTGCCTAGCCCAGAGACATGATTTTTCTTCCTTAGCCACAAGAAGCAGACTTTAAAGATTCCTTCCAGGACTAAATCCCTCACAAACTCTTGCTTTCTAATATCCTAACAATGCTCCCAAACAAACCATTGCAGACATTCTTCTGCTAGGGTCCTGCTCTTTTGTCATAATTATTCTACAGTTTTACCCCCACGAGGGAGGACAGTGTCTGGAACTAAAGATCCCTCAGAGACCATGCTGTTTCCTGGGGCCTGCAGACAATAGAGCAGCCATCGATCCACCAGAGACCATGCCATCTCCTGGGGCCTACAGACAACAGAGCACCCTTCTCCCAGATGCCTCATCTGACTGAAAGTTCCCTAGACACACACTGAACCCAACAGAGGGCAGACAACAGGCTTGGGACCTTCCAGCTACGGAAGAACTCTCTTGCCAAAGCCAAATGGCTACTGAACTTGGGGGAAGTTATGTGATAGTAAGGAAAACATAATGTTTATCTAGAATTAATTAATTGCTGTTCAAAACTGATGTTTTTACCCTCAAACTATATTATCCATGGAAAATTGATTCTATAATCTCTTGCCTTGCCTACTTTTTTCACCTTCTGGCTTAATTGTGTTAGTCATCTGTCCTATATTATTTCTACTGATACTTCCACTCTACCCAAAATTTTCACTGCAAATGACACAATCACTCCAGGGCCTATACTTATCCCAACATAGTAGACAGTTATTTTAATGACACCTCTCTCTTAAAAACAGAAAGAGGGAAATGTAGGGCAGAGTGGGGAAGTGGTCTGCTCAAGTAACTGAGGTTCAGTCAAGTATTTGGCTTTGAGTCCTGGAGCCCCCGTGGGCAATTTCTGCTTGCAGGGGGCAGAAGGAGTTTGGCTGTAACTCCTGAGTCTTTGGTTCCTGTTTCAGTCCAAACTCCTCGAAGCTGCCTCTGCAGGAGATGTGTGCTCTATCAGTCAGACGATGCCCCAAGCTCCCAGAATTCTAGCTGGACCCTATCCTCAGTCATCTGACCACAAACCAGACATGCCATGCCCCATACTATAAAAGGGAAGGTTTTCCCCCTCCTTTTAATCTTGCTCTCTTACTCTCTCTCCTCTTGTCTCTGCTCTCTCTCCTCTTGCTCTCTCCCTCTTCTCTTTCCTGCTCTTTGTTCTCTTCTCTTGCCTTCTTGCTCTCTTGCCTTCTTGCTCTCTTGCTTTCTTCCTCTCTTTTCATTCCTTTCCTTCTCTCTACTTGACTGGCCTGTTTTCTTTTTCCTACAATAAAATATCTCATTTATACACTGCCTCCTTTTTAACTAACGAGCACCCTGCCAGCAGGCCTCAACACCAGGAAGAGAGAGAGCTCCAGGTCTCAAATCAGGCCCTGCCTTTGGTACAACAATACATACTTATCATTAAGTTCTATCTCCATCAAACTATGTTGACAATAAAACCATGTAAAACATTCTAGAAATATTAGCTTCATTTCAAAGAATGACATAAAAATATAGTATGTTTTTGTATGAAAGGTTTTAAATAATTTTTTTTAAAACATTTATTTGTGATCCTGGGTGTGTTAGAGTATCTGGGAGTGGAGCTTCCTCTAGGTGTTGTGGGACTGACTGTGGAGCTTGTGCCCAAGGTCTTCTCAGGGCATCTGCTGGCCAGACAGACCAGAAGGAACCTGAGCCACTGGGATGGCAGAGTTCCTGTGTGCCTTGTCCCGCTTGTCGCAGTTACTCCTGGTGTTGAGACAGATGTTGTGTCCTCCTTACCTCTGATCCTGGACATGTTAGAGCACCTGTGAGTGGAGTTTCCTCTGGGTGTTGTGGGACTGGCTGAGGAGCTTGCACCCAAGGTCTGCTCAAGGCACAAGCCCAGGCAAATAAGAAGGAACCTGAGCCACTGGGCTGGCAGAATTCCTGTGTGCCTGGGTGGGTCCTACTGGTTCCAGCTACTCTCAGTATTGGGACAGATGTTGTGTCCTCCTCACTTCTGATCCTGGGTATGTTAGAGCTCCTGTGAGTAGAGCTTCCTCTGGGTGTTGTGGGACTGGAAACAATAAAATTCTTAAGGCAAACTATTTGTCAAAGCTATCCAGATTGGTCTATTAAAACTTTGTATAATTCATAGTTATTTTATATAATTTCAGTATCATCTGTAATACTTAGGCTGTTTACACCCAAATTTAATTATCCTAATCTGCTTTTCTGAATGGTTTAATGATTACATTCATTTGTTATGCCATTGATGTTGCAGGTGTAACAAATATGCAAGTACATTAATATATTCCTCCCGTATCTGGCATGGTGTGAATGGGTGTGGGAGACCCTCAATGCCTATAGTATTTTGTGACTCCTTCTTGAGACACAGCCCACTATATTGGGCAATTTTCCTGCAGAGCAATGTGAAGATGAACTTTCGTAGATTAATATTGGTTAGATGAATTAATTATTTTATCAAATTCTTGATTTCATTCAAGTTAAATAACTTTTGGAAGTTAGGATGGTTGATAAGAAATTTTAAAGAGATGGTTTAGGTTCTTTTACTAGGAAAACATAACAAATATAGAACCAATACTAAAATGTGCCCCTTCTTTATATAGTGTGGGCTTTATAGGCTAAAAAAGGATTATATGAATACCAAGCTGCACATCTGCTACATATGTGTGGGAAGCCTCAATCCAGCCTGTAAATGCTCATGGAATATCTTGTTTTCTCCATCTATGG
Organism: Mastomys coucha; assembly: GCF_008632895.1. NCBI lineage: Eukaryota > Metazoa > Chordata > Mammalia > Rodentia > Muridae > Mastomys > Mastomys coucha. The sequence continues at coordinate 3,926,965 of NW_022196905.1, forward strand.
TAATTGAGAGTTTTGCTGGGTATAGTAGCCTGGACTGGCATTTGTGTTCTCTTAGGGTCTGTATGACATCTGCCCAGGATCTTCGAGCTTTCATAGTCTCTAGTGAGAAGTCTGGTGTAATTCTGATAGGCCTGCCTTTATATGTTACTTGATCTTTTTTCCTTTTCTGCTTTCAAAATTCTTTCTTTGTTTAGTGCATTTGGTGTTTTGATTATTATGTGACAGGAGGAATTTCTTTTCTGGTCCAGTCTATTTGGAGTTCTGTAGGCTTCTTGCATCTTTTTCTTTAGGTTAGGGAAGTTTTCTTCTATAATTTTGTTGAAGATATTTCCTGGCCCATTACATTAGGAGTCTTCACTCTCTTCTATATCTATTATCCTTAGGTTTGATCTTCTCACTGTGTCCTGGATTTCCTGGATGTTCTGGGTTAGGAGCTTTTTGCTTTTTGCATTTCCTTTCACTGTTGTGTCAATGTTTCCTACGGTGTCTTCTGCCCCTGAGATTCTCTCATCTATCTCTTATATTCTATTGGTGATGCTTGCATCTATGACTCCTGACTTCTTTCCTAGGTTTTCTATCTCCAAGGTTGTCTCTCTTTCTGATTTCTTTATTGTTTCTATTTCCATTTTTAGATCCTGGATGGTTTTGTGCATTTCCTTCACCTGTTTGATTGTGTTTTCCTGTAATTCTTTAAGGGATTTTTATGTTTCCTCCTTAAGGGATTCTAGCTGTTTACCTGTGTTCTCCTGTATTTCTTTGAGGGAGTATTTATGTCTTTCTTAAAGTCCTGTATCATCATCATGATAAGTGATTTTATATCTGAATCTTGCTTTTCTGTTGTGATGGTGTGTCCAGGATTTGCTATGGTGGGAATATTGGGTTCTGATGATGCCAAGTAACCTTGGTTTGTGTTGCTTATGTTCTTACATTTGCCCTGCACCATCTGGTTATCTCTAGTGCTACCTGCCTTTGCTAAATCTCTGAGAGACCTCATGGGTCCAGGTTTGTTGACTCTTTTGGTCTTCCTATAGAGTTCCTATCCTTTTAGGGGTTCCCAATTCTTAAACAAACTCTTCCATAAGAGTCCCTGAGATCTGCCCAACATTGGACTGTGAGTCTCTGGTTTTGTTTCAGTCAACTGCTGGGTGGCGCCTGTCAGAGCACAGTCATGTTAGGCTCCTGTCTGCAAGCATAGCAAAGTATAATTAATAGTGTCAGGGACTCATGCTTCCCTGCAGAATGGTCTCACACTGGGTTGGTTACTGGTTGGCTACTCCCTCAGTCTCTCTGCTCCATCAATGTCCCTGTCTGACTAAAAGAAGGTAGCTATTTCAGGTTCTTTAACCCCACTGCTATGAGTTTTAGTTAAAGTCTTCCCTATAGACTTGTGGGAGCCACCTCCACCAGAGGTCTCTGGAAGGTACTAGAAATGACCACAGAGCCCCACACCCACCATCTGCATATCCACATTCACTCTTCTGGCTGTCTGGTGCTCCCTCCTATCTCTCCTCAAACCTATCATAACCCTGCCTATTCGCATCCCCATCCTCTCTACCATTAAGTCACTCCTTCTATCTGTCTCTTATGACTATCATATTCTCCTTTATCTATGAAATTTGAGCATCCTTGCTTGGACTTTATTGTATAGCTTTTTTGGGTCTATGGAGTGTGGGGTAAATATCCTGTATTTTATGGCTAATATCTACCTATAAGTGAGTATATGCCCTGCATGTATTTTCTAGTTCCATCCACTTACCTGCAAAATTTATGATATCTTTTTTTTTAAATACCTGAACAGCATTCCATCATATACATGACCCACATTTTCTGTATCCATTCCTTGGTTGAGGGGCACCTGGGCTTTTTCCAGTTTCTGACTATTACACATAAAGCTCCTATGAACGTAGTGTTGTAGGTATCCTTGTTGTGTGGTGGAAAATCTTTTGGGTATATTCCCAGGACTGTTATAGCTGGGTCTTCAGGTAAAACTAGTACCAATTGTCTGAGAAACTGCCAGATTGATTTCTAGAGTGGTTGTACAAGTTTGTACTCCCATAAATAATGGAGGAATGTTCTCTTTGCTCCTCATCCTCACCAGCATGCTCTGTCCCTTGAGATTTTATTCTTAGCTGTTTTGATGAGTGTAACATAGAATCTCAGTGTCGTTTTGATTTGCATTTCTCTTATAAGTAAAGATGCTGAACATTTTAAGTGCTTCTTAGCCATTCAAGATTCCTCTTTTGAGAATTATCAGTTTACCCCATTTTAAAGTGCACTATTTTGTTGGTTGGTGTCTAATTTCTTGAGTTCTTTGTATATTTTGGTTATTAGTCCTCTGTTGCATGCAAGGTTAGTGAAGATCTTTTTCCAATTTGTAAGCTGCAAATACTTGGAAAATTAAGTAGAAAAATATCAAGTAAGATAAAAATAAAATAAATACCCACAAACCTACAGCCAACAGCTGCTATTCCTATCTTTCTGCCTGAATCTGCCATTATGTTGCTTCTCTATGATATAAAGTCACCAAAAACTTGAGATAGAAGCATTACTTTATTCATAATAACAAATTTTTATTAAAGAAAATAGACTTAAAATTCATATCACCTGTATATTGCAATTCATCTCTCAAGTGCTAAACCCAACTCTGGCCATTTTTATGTCGATGTGACACCTACTAAAATCATTTGAGATATGGGACTCTCAACTGACGAAATTCCTCTATGAGATCAGGCTGTAGGCAGGCCCATAGGACATTTTCTTAATTAGAGATTAATGTAGAAGAGCCAAGTGCACTGTGAGTAAGGTGATCTGGCCTGGTCATCCTGGACTCTATAAAGGAGCAATAGCTCCTACATTCTACTTCCTGTACTACTTATATTTCTGTTCTGACTTTAATAATGGACTACAATGTAGAAGTGTGAGCCAAATAAGTCCTTTCCTCCCCAATTTGTTTAGGTCATTGTGTTTCATCACAGCAACAGTAACCCTAACTAGGGCACACTTCATGTCCTTTTAAATGTCCTGGTTTTGAGAAGAGGTGCACAGGGAGCAACTGTGTGATGAGGAACCTAGAGGAGAAAGAGCAGCAATAGGAATATGAAGTGAATAAATGAATAAATGGATGGGAAGAAATAAAAAATATGCCCTGGTTTCCAAGGTTATTGCATGTTGTATACCCACATCTCAAAATCTGGAGCTAGGTATTGCAGATAAGAGAGGCCTGGGTCTGCATTACTTCACTCAACATAATCTTTCAATTGTTATCCATTTGATGGAAAATTGGATGATTATAAGTGTTTGGATTTTCCAGATGAATAGTATTCAGTATGTATATTACTACAGTTTTATTCTCTATTTATCTATTGAAGTACATTTAGGTTGTTTCCATTTCCTAGCTATTGTCAATAGAGTGTCAATAAACTAGACAGTCAAATCTTTTGGGTATATGTTAAGAGAAGTCATATGGTAGATGTACTTTTATTTTTTTAATGGTTCTTCACACTGATTAACCCATTTTCATTCGCACCAACAATAATTGAGGGTTCCTACTTCCACACACTTCTAGAAACCTTTGTTGTTGTTTTGTTGATCTAAGTCATTGTGATTAGATTGAGAGAGTTTTCATTTTCCTTCTCTTAAATGTAAAGGATGATTACATTTTTTGAGGTGTTTCTTAACCCTTTTTATTTCTCCTATTAAAAATTTCTGTTCAGATCTCTATTTCATTTATTTTTAAATTTGACTGTATGCTCATTTTTGAGTTCTTTGTGTATTCTGCATATCAATCCTCCATTAAATATAGCTAGCAATTATTCTCTTCTACTCTATATGATTGTTCTTCACATAATTTATCTACTTTTAGATGTCACAAAGTTTTTTAAAGTCTATAAAGTTCCACTTATCAGTTGTTGACATAAATTCCTGAGTGAATAGAATCCTGTTCAGAAAGTCCTTTCCTATACATAATCCCTCTAGGGTATTGGCTGTGCCTTCTTCTTGGAGTTTTAGTGGTTTATATTTTAAATTCAGTTTTTTTGACCTATATGGATCTAAACTTTGAGGTGATAGATGTAGGTCTGAATTCATTTCTCTGCACTGAATATCTAGTTTTCCCATTGCTACTCATTGAAGATGCTATCTATCATTTCTATTGTGTATGTTTCCACTTCTATCAAATTGTACAAGGCCGTATTTATGGGAATTCATGTTTGGGTCTTCTTTTTTATGTCACTGGCCTACATGTCTGTTTATTATGATAGCACCATAATATGCCTGGGAATCTGCAATGGCAATCCTTCCACTATAGTTCTCCCTTCATCTCAGGACTTTCTTTGCTCCACAAGTTTTTTTCTCTCAGATTATTTCTATTTGTAATTAATATAAAGAAAATTTCAACATGCCAGCAAAAAGAATTTATACTAATTAAAATAAAGAGGTTACCAATTCGAAGAGGGATGGGGTAATATGGGAAGATTTTCTTGGTAGAAAGAGAAATGTGAATGATCTAATATTTTAATTTAAAATATATCTATCAAAGAAAAAATAGACATAGGCCCATGGAATTGTCAATATTTCCATATACAAGAAGGCTCAATATCATCAAAATATAATTGATTTCCAAATTTACATATGAAATCATGTATTTCTTACTAAATCCAAATGTATTGGTTTAAAATACAACTTACAGCATTTTTGTAAATAAAATCATAAACATGAGAGAGAAAAGGATTAAAATTAGAAGGTTAGAACTATGCAGAAAGAGTAACAGAGTCAACTAACCTGGATTTTGGGGGACTCTCAGAGACTGAACCATTGACATAAAAGCATACACCAGCTGGACCTAGGTTCCGTGAACATATGTTGCAGATGTATTGCTTGGTCTACTGGTAGGTTCTGAACAGCTGAAGAGAGGGCTGTCCCTAAAGTTGGTGCCTGTCTCTGGAATGCATTCTTCCAGCTGGGCTGCCTTGTCTGGCCTAGTGGGAAAAGATACACCTAGCCCTGCAGAGACTTGAATGCCAGCGTAGGAGGATGGAGTTGGGGAGGCTCCACTCTCTCAGAGGAGAAGGGAAGGAGAATGGGGGAGGTAGAAGGACTGTGAGAACTGTGGCCCAGAAAAGGGGGATGCAAAGTAAATTAAAAGAAATAAATCTACCATATGATTCAATTGATCCTCTTGAGGTTCCAAAGCTTAAGGGAGTTAAAACAGAGGACCAAAAAGAAATCTACATTGGCAAATTGATGTTTTTGTGCACTGTGTAAAGGTGGTCTCTGTTTTATTCAAATTACAGTGATCTGATTACAGGCCATTGTTAAGGATCACTAAAAAATTAGCCTAAATGATCCTAAACACTCACTCACTGTCCTAAATACATCCAAGAATGCACATTAAGGTCCTCACATCATTTCTGCATTTTAGTAGACTAGGATAAGCTTAAAATAATAGCGTTTGAAGAGGAAAGAGAAATCAAAAGCTGCGAGGGTATATGGTATCTTTCAAAGACTAAGTATAAAAGGCTTTGTATGAATTCTATGAGACAGGCACTGAAAAGGATGCTCAACTCTTCAGCTAAGGCAATACCAATGTTAGTTAATGTTAGTTAACTAATGTTAAATGTTAAAATGTTAGTGAGGCCTAAAGACACTAAAGAAGCATAACGTTTGTTGACTATCTTAAGACAAGGCCTCAAAAAATTCTATGACAATATCACTTACAACCAAGAGAAAGCACTATTTACATGAGAATATTTAAAGTATAAATCATCAAATCCTTTGAATGTCTTTTTACTCATGCTAGTCAGGTCTCAGTGAATTATTTTTAAACAGCCGTCTAGTGCCAGTATCTTCAAGCTGTTGGAGAAAGTTATGAGGAAGACAGATAGGGAAGCTGCAAAGGAATTATCAGCAGTAACACAGCAGCTCAGTGGAGGAAAGGCTAGAAATTGCATGAACTTCCACAAATGTGGATGAGCAAGTACCTACAGTAAGCATAGACTGCTTCAAAGGATTCTATCTCAGAGGTGCATCATGCCCTTTAATGCTATTTAACTCTGTTAAAGTGTTATGACAATGGCCTTCAGACACACCCATCTCCATCTACCGTAGCAACTTTCCATCATGTTGCAGAGAAAGTGTTGTCTTCCACCTCACACTAACGATGAAGATTTCCTCTCTAGTGTCCACTCCACAAGGACACTTTGGTTTCGTCAAGTTTGAAGCCTGTATGGATTAATACCTATTAATCATTTATTATATGTGAGATAACACCACAGTTCTGAATTTGGTACCTATATTTTTAATATGTTCTAATGATGATACTGGTCACTGTGGTATGCTCCTTTCTCCACATTCTGATATATTCCATGCATTCTGATATATCGTTTTGCCCAGTGCTGTGTTATGTAAGAGTGCACCTATGTCTCTAACTCTATTTATGACTGAATTTGAGTTTCTGTCTGGATGTTTTTCATTCCTGTTTCGAACACAAGCTCTACTTCATGTTCCTGTTTTCATAGATGGCTTCTGATTTTATATTCTAAGACTCAAAAGCTCTCATTCACACATCATTTAACTAACAAAGAAATACACTGCCTATGACAAAGAATGTGTGAAAAAAGAAGAGAGCTCTTTATTTTTCATTAAATGTTCACTTTCAGCTCCTACAAACAATGTTTAATTCAATGGCTGTATCAGTAAGGTACTGAAGCATATTTTCAGTCAGAAGAATGTGAACTATAAGGTTTAAAATCTAAAGACAAAAGAGTAAAATTTGTATGTTTTCTTTACATTGTTCATATATTAAATGCAATGACTTTGATCTTCTTTCTTCTTGAGCTTCATGTGGTCTGTGAATCATATCTTGGGAATTTCGAGCTTTTGGGCTAATATCCACTTATCAGGGAGTGCATACCATCTGTGTTCTTCTGTGACTGAGTTACCTGAGTTACCTGAGAATGATATTTTCTAACTCTATCCATTTGCCTAAGAAATTCATAAATTCATTGTTTTTAATAGCTGAGTAGTACTCCACTGCTTCTAAGCAACTAGAGCCTGGGTTTACTAGTTCTTTGTTATACCTCTCTCTGCCTCTCTGCTGGGGGTACCTAGGTGCCCCTGGCAATTCTTCCTAGAGGGGGAAGTGCAAAGGCCAGATTGTAGAGTCCACAGCCTATGAGTCCTTAGATGCTAGTCAGGAAGGTGAAACAGCAGGATCCCAGACAAATGATGTGGTTCCCGGGCTCCTCTCTTGGTACCCAGGCACCATCAGTATACTGCCTGAAGAGCAAGTCAGAGTTGGTGGTCCATGGTCTACCTTTCCCCTCCAGGCATCTGTAATCCAGGAGAGACAGCAGAGTGAATCAATGAGATCAATCAATGGCTTGAATCAATGAGAAGTATCTAGAAGAAGAAACAAATTAACTAAAACCAAAAAAATCAAGACAAAACTTTGACTTTTGGGGAACAATGAGGTAGCCCCACAATTCTCTCCTTTGTGAGAGAATTTACAGATACCAAATAAGTGAATTGTAATTAAAACAAATGGACTTTAGGATGTTGAATAGGTAATAATGCTGATAATTAGAACCAAAGAAAGCAAGAAAGAAAAAGAGATAAAATGTATAGAACAAGAACACAAGATGTCAGATTATTTCCATTTGCAATTAGCATGTAGAAAATTTCAACATTTGAGTAGAAGGAATTTAAACTAATTAAAATTTTCTACAAAATCAACATAAAAAATTATAGAAATTTTATGTCATTAATCAGTTTTCTGAAAAGGAAACCATAAAAGCAATTTCATTTACAATAATGACAAAAACCAATAGAATGTCTAAGAATAAAGTTAGCCAATGAATTAATAAAGAAAAAATGAATGGAAAAATTAGCCATCTTTGTGGATAAAAATCAATATTGTAAAATTTCATTATTTCAGTGTTCTACAGATTCTATCAAGAATTGCAACAAAAACATTCTCAAATTAATGATGTGGCAGCATTACAGACCTTAGGTTGACCGTACAACCTTCAATATAGTGAGGCAGGAGAGCAACAACTAGTTTAACAACATATTATAGAAATGTATTTACAAACCCCAAATGGTATTGGACCAAAAACTGAAAAAAGGACCAATAGCAAAAATAAGGATAATAAAAATAAGATCCTGATGCTTCACAAAGGAGTCAAAAACATACATTGAAGGAAACAGATTGTCTTTAATAGGTCTGGGACACCAGGGAAATACCTCAGAGGGAAAAGAGTTTTTGATACAATCTTAGTTCAGATATTTGTACCCATGTAACATCCAGGTAAGTGTCTGTGAGACCAACTCTGTGGGGATGATGGAGTTGAGGCAGAAGTTTCTGTAAAGCTCATTGTCTAGCCACATGGATCAAATCAATGAGCTCAATGAGAAGCCCTCTTTCAAAAATAATGTGGAAATTAACTGAAGAAGACAACAAATCTTGAACTCCTGGATACCCCAATGCACCTATAGAGCAAGATTCAGATCTACGTTTTCATTTCATGAAGGTGATAGAGGACATTAAGAAGGAATAAGTAACTTGTCAAAGAAACACAGGAGAGCACTGGTAAACAGGTAGAGGTCCTTAAAGAGGAAACACATAAATCCCTTAAAAAAATACAGGATAACACCATCAAACAGGTGAAGGAATTGAACATAACCACGCAGGATCTAAAAATGGAAACAGAAACATTAAAGAAAACACAAGGGCTCACAAGTAGCAGAGCAAAAGGGACAGGATAGTTTCAACCTCCATCCACACATAGGAGTGACAGAGGTGGATTCGAAGCCCTCTGTGCCCCTTCCCTGAAAGCAGAGATTCTGCCTTCAGGGGGTGATTTAACCCAGGGACTCAGGTAAGATCTGCCAATCTCTCTCCAATGAGTTTCTAAGGCAGGACTAGCCCAGAGGCACAGGCCTCACAAGTGGCAGGACAGCCTGGTCAGGATTCTTTGTACCTCAGACCACACCTAGGAGGGACAACAGATCCACAGCCCTCTCTGCACCTTTCCCACAAGTGGAGATCCTGTCTCCAGGATGTGTTCTGATACCAGGAAACAGGACGGACAATTGATCTACAGTCATCTGCACCCGGGTATTACCAGAGGAGAGCTGATCTACAAGAAATGCTAACACAGGCTTACTGACCCACAGAAGGAACAAGCTCTACTGAAAAACAGCAAGAACATCTAACACCAGAGATCAACAGATGGCGAAAGGCAAATGCAAGAATCTTACCAACAGAAACCAAGACTACTTGGCTTCATCAGAACCTAGTACTCCCACCACAGCAAGTCCTGGATATCCCAAAACACCAGAAAAGCAAGATTTGGATCTAAAATCATATCTCAAGATGATGCTAGAGGAATTTAAGAACATGAATAACTCCCTTAAAGAAATATAGGAGAACACACCTAAAGGGGTACAAGCCCTTAAAGAGGAAACAAAAAAAAAATCCCTAAAAGAATTACAGGCAATCACAAGTAAACAAGTAGAAGCCCTTAAAGAGGAAACACAAAAATCCCTTAAGGAGTTACAGGAAAGCACAAACAACCAGGTGAAGGAATTGAGCAAAACCAACCAGGACCTAAAAATGGAAGTAGAAAGAGTTAAGAAATCATAAAGAGAGACAACTCTGGAGTTAGGAATTTTAGGAAAGAAGTCAGGAAACATAGATGTGAGCATCACTAACAGAATACAAGAGATAGAAGAAAGAATCTCAGGGGCAGAAGATACCAAAGAAAACATTGACACAACAGTCAAAGAAAATGCAAAATTCAAAAAGTTCCTAACCCAAAATATCCAGAAAAATGCAATAAAATTCTTGCAAACTGAATCAAAGAACACAAAATGATCATTCATCATGATCAAGTAGGCTTCATGCCAGGGATGCAGGGATGGTTCAATATATGGAAATCCATCAACATAGTTCACTATATAAACAAACGCAAAGATAAAAACCAAATGATCATCTCACTAGATTCTGAGAAAGCATTTGACAAAATCCAACATTCCTTCATCATAAAAGTCTAGGAAAGATCAGGAATTCAAGGCTCATATTTGAACATAGTAAAAGCAATATACAGTAAACCAGTAGCCAACATCAAACTAAATGAAGAGAAATTTGTAGCAATCTCACTAAAATCAGGAACTAGACAAGGCTGCCCACTCTCTCCCTACCTATTCAATATTGTACTTGAAGTCCTAGCCAGAGCAATTAGACAACAAAAGGAGATCAAAGGGATAAAAATTGGAAAGGAAGAAGTCAAACGATCACTATTTCCTGATGATATAATAGTATACTTAAGTGACCCCAAAAATTCCACCACAGAGCTCCTAAAACTGATAAACAACTTCAGCAAAGTAGCTGGATATAAAATTAACTCAACAAATCAGTGGCCTTCCTCTACACAAAGGATAAACAGGTGGAGAAAGAAATTAGGGAACCAATACCCTTCACAATAGTCCCAAATAATATAAAATACTTTGGTGTGACTCTAACTAAGCAAGTAAAAAATCTGTTTGACAAAAACTTCAAGTCTCTGAAGAAGGAAATTGAAGAAGATCTTAGAAGATGGAAAGATCTCCCATGCTCATGGATTGGCAGTATTAATATAATAAAAAAGGCCATCTTGCTGAAGGCAATCTACAGATTCAATTCTATCCCCATCAAAATTCCAACTCAATTCTTCACAGAGTTAGAAAGAGCAATTTGCAAATTCATCTGGAATAACAAAAAACCCAGGATAGCCAAAACTATTCTCAACAATAAAGGAACCTCTGTTGGAATCACCATCTCGGAACTTAAGCTGTACTACAGAGCAATTGTGATAAAAACTACATGGTATTGGTACAGTGACAGGCAGGTAGATCAATGGAACAGAACTGAATACACAGGAATGAACTCACACACCTATGGTCACTTGATCTTTGACAAAGGAGCTAAAAGCATAAAGTGGAAAAAAGACAGCATTTTCAACAAATGGTGCTGGCTCAACTGGTGGTTACCATGTAGAAGAATGCAAATCGATCCATTCCTACCTCCTTGTACAAATCTCAAGTCCAAGTAGAACAAGAACCTCCACAATGATTAGTTTCAGATGCACTGAAACTAATAGAAAAGAAAGTGGGGAAGAGACTCGAGCATATAGGCACATGGAAAAATTTCCTGAACAGAACACCAATAGCTTAGGCTCTAAGATCAAGAATTGACAAATGGGACCTCATAAAGTTACAAAGTTTCTTTAAGACAAAAGACACTGTCAATAGGAAAAAATAGCAACTAACAAATTGGGGAAAGATCTTTACCAATTCTATATCTGATAGAAGGCTAATATCCAATGTATACAAAGAACTCAAGAAGTTAGACTCCAGAGAACCAAATTACCCTATTAAAAATGGGGTACAGAGCTAAACAAAGAATTCTCAACTGATGAATACCAAATGGCTGAGAAGCACTTAAAGAAATGTTCAACATCCTTAGTCATCAGGGAAAAGCAAATCAAAACAACCCTGAGATTCTGCCTCATACCAGTCAGAATGGCTAGGATAAAAACTCAGGTGACAGCAGATGCTGGAGAGGTTGTGGAGAAAGAGGAACATCCCTTCATTGCTGGTGGGATTGCAAGTTGGTACAAACACTCTGGAAATCAGTTTGGTGGTTCCTCTGGAAATTGGAAATAATTCTACCAGAGGTCCCAGCTATACCACTCCTTGGCATATACCCAGAAGATGCTCCAACATTTAATAAGGGCACATGCTCCACCATGTTCATAGCAGCCTTATTTATAATAGCCAGAAACTGTAAACAACCCAGATGTCCCTCAAGAGAGGAATGGATACAGAAATTGTGGTACATCTACACAATTGAGTACTACTCAACTATAAAAAACAATGAATTTGTAAAATTCTTAGGGAAATGGATGTATCTGGAGAATATAATCCTGAGTGAGGTAACCCAATCACAAAAGAACACACATGGTATGCATTCTCTATGATAAGTGGTTATTAGCCCAAAAGTTCCGAATACACAAAGTACAATCCACAAACCGAAAGAAACTCAAGAAGAAGGAAGACCAAAACATGGACACTTTATTCCTTCTTAAAAGGGGTAAAAAATACCCATGGAATGAGTTGCAGAGACTAACTATGGAGCAGAGACTGAAGGAATGGCACTCCTGCCTGATATAGCTGTCTTCTGAGAGGCTCTGACAGTACCTGACTAACACAGAAGTAAAGAGTCACAGCCATCCATTGAACTGAGTACAGGGTCCCCAATGAAGGAGTTAGAGAAAGGACCAAAGGAGCTGAAGGGTTTGCAGCCCCTTAGGATGAACAACAATATGAACTAACTAGTACCCTCAGAGCTCCCAGGGACTAAACCTCCAACCAAGGTGTACACATGGTGGGACTGATTTTTCTGGCAGCATGTGTATAATAGAGGATGGCCAAGTCGGTCTTCAATGGGAGGAGAGGCCCTTGGCCCTGTGAAGGTTCTGTGCCCCATTGTAGGGGAATACCAGGGCCAGTAAGCAGGAGAGGGTGGGATGGTGAGCAGGAGGAGAGGGGAGGGGACAGTAGTTTGTTCTTGTTGTTGTTTTGGGGGGATTTTTTGGAGGGGATACTGGGAAAAGAGAAATCATATGACGTGTAAATATAGAAAATATCTAAGAAAAAAATGAAAAAAAAAAAAGAAAACACAAAGGGAGATAGCCATAGAGATGAAAAACCTAGAAAAGAGAACTGGAGTCACAGATGCAAGCATGACCAAAAGAATACAAGAGATAGAAGAGAATTTCAGTGGAAGAAGATATCATAGAAGACATTGACACTACACTCAAGAAAAATACAAAAAGCAAAAAGCTCCCAACTCAACATTTAAGAAGTCCAGGACTCAATGAAAAGACTGGATCTAAGAATAATACGTATAGAATATAGTGAAGATTCCTAACTCAAAGGCCGCAAACATATTCAACAAAATTATAGAAGAAAATTTCCCTAACCTAAACAAAGAGATACCCATGTACATACAAGAAGCCTACAGAACTCCAAATAGACTGGACTAGAAAAGAAATTCCTCCTATCACATAATAATAAAAGCACCAAATGCACAGAACAAAGAAAGAATTTTAAAATAAGGGAAAAAGGTAAAGTAACCTAAAAAGGCAGACCTATCAGAACTACACCAGACTTCTCAACATACTCTAAAAGCCAGAAGATCCTGGGCAGATGTCATAAAGATCATAAGAGAACAAAAATGCCAGCCAAGGCTACTATATCTAGCAAAACTTGCAATTACTATAGATGGAGAAACCAAGGTATTACAAGATAAAACCAAATTTAAACAATATCTTTCCAACAAATCCAGCCCTACAGAGGATAATAGAAGGAAAAGTCCAACACAAGGAGGAAAACTACACCTAAGACAAAGAAAGAAATTAATCTTTTCACAACAAACACAAAAGAAGAAAAACACACAAATGTAATTCTAACTCTAACAACAAAAATAATAGGAAGCGACCATCATGGGCTCCTAATATCTCTCAATATCAATGGACTCAATTTCCCAATAAAAAGACATAGATTAACAGATTGGATACTGAAACAGGATCCAGCATTTTGCTGCATACAGGAAATAGACATCAGTAACAAAGACAAATATTATCTCAAAGTAAAAGGCTAGCATCTTTTTCTAAAAAAAAAAATGGTCCCAAGAAACAAGCTGGATTAGGCATTCTAATATCCAATAAAATAGACTTTCAAACAATGTATTAATAAAAGGGATTCATAACACTTAATAGTAACTTTAATATAGTTAGTAGTAACTATAATATATGGCCATGTTATATATGTCTTTAAAGGTATCTAGGTAATATTGATTTTGAGAGGAGCAAGATGAGTATTTAAAAGATACTAAATAATAATCTTAGGTAAGAATGTTCAAATATACAGTTTTGAACTACATATTTCAAATAAATGCAGTTAAATATGTTTGTTAAAATTTATTAAAATAAGATCTATAATATTTATTGAGCAGATGAAGAAAAAAGAAAAGTGAAAGAAAGCTAAAAATTAAATGACCCAGCTTTTTTTTTTTTTTTTTTTTGGTTTTTCGAGACAGGGTTTCTCTCTGTAGCCCCGGCTGTCCTGGTACTCACTCTGTAGACCAGGCTGGCCTCGAACTCGGAAATCCGCCTGCCTCCGCCTCCCAAGTGCTAGGATTAAAGGCGTGCGCCACCACCGCCCGGCATGACCCAGCTTTTAAAGTATAATTTTAGAAAAGTAGTATCTGTATAAATGGAAATATGTATGCAACAATTTGAGCCAATTATTCAGAGACTAGATTTCAAGCTACATTACAAAGAAATTGGAGTTAAAAATATTTTACTGGCATAGAACACATATGTATACCAATGAAATGAAATGCAAATATAAAGGTATTTAATTACAGCTCTCTAATACAAAATGTCAAAAAGAGACACTGGATAAAAGATATCATCATCAGCAAATCATGCTGAAATAACTACATATCCACATCTAAAAGAATGAAATTAAACATATCTACCACTCTGAGCAAATCACACAGAATGGATCAAAGACCTTAATGTGAAATCTGAAACATGGAATCTTCTAGAAGAGAACATAGACAGTACCATACAAGGTATAAGTACATGAAAAGACATTTTAAGTAGACATAAAATAACTATTTCCACCCATGGCTTTTAAAACATGCTTAGTGTTATTTATCCAGTAGTGACAGAGAATCCAGAGGATTAACATACAGACTTAAAAAACAAAACAAAACAAAAAACCCAAAATCTTACAAACAAAATAAAAATAAAAAATGAGCCATTTGTAAAGTGGATGATGGATTTGAACAGAGAATTCTCAAATAAAATAGTGAAATAGCTAAGAAATATCTCAGAAAGTGTTATCACCCTTAGCAACCAGGGAAATGTCAATTAGAGCTATGTTGAGATTTAATCTTACCCTTGGCAAAATAGCTAAAATCAACAAAACAACAAACAATATATGCTGGAGGGAATTTGGAGAAAGAGAAAGACATATTCACTGTAAGGAGGATTACAAACTGATTTAGCCACTCTGAAAAATGGTGTATAGGCAGGAACTCCACCAGCCCAGTGGCTCAGGTTCCTTCTGGTCTCTCTGGGCTGGTGTCCTGAGCAAACCTTGGGTGCAAGCTCTGCAGGCAGTTCCACAACACCCAGAGGAAGCTCCACTTCCAGGTGCTCTGACATGCCCAGAATCAGAGGTAAGGAGGACCCAACATTTGTCCCAACACCAGGAGTAACTGGGAAGATCTGGACCAGGCACACAGGAACTCGACCAGCCCAGTGGCTCGGGTTCCTTCTGGTCTCTCTGGGCTTGTGTCCTGAGCAGACCTTGGGAACAAGCTCCCCAGCTAGTCCCACAACACCCAGAGGAAGCTCCACTCCCAGGTGATCTAACAAGCACAGGATCCCAGGATCCCAGAATCACAAGATCACAGAGACAGCTTGACTCTGAGGAGTTCTGACACAGGAAGGACAGGCTCCAGTCAGACTTAGCAAGAGCAGGTAACACTAGAGATAACCAGATGGTGGGGGGCAAGCATTAGAAAATAACACAAACCAAGGTTATTTGGCATCATCAGAACCCAATAGTCCCACCATAGCAAGTACTGGACAAGCCATTACACCAAAAAAGCAAGATTCAGATAGAAAATCACTTCTCATGGTGATGATACAGGACTTTAAGAAAAACATAAATAGAACACTCAAAGAAATACAGGAGAACACAGGTAAACAGCTAGAAGCCCTTCAAGAGGAAACACAGAAATCCCTTAAAGAACTACAGGAAAACATGATCAAACAGGTGAAGGAAATGAGCAAAACCATCCAGAATCTGAAAATGAAAATAGAAATAATAAAGAAATTATAAAGAGAGACAACCCTGGAGATACAAAACCTCCGAAACAAATCAGGAGCCATAGATGCAAACATCACAAACAGAATACAAGAGATAGAAGAGAGAATCTCAGGGGCAAAAGACACCATAGAAAACATTGATACAACAATGAAAGAAAATGCAAAAAGCAAAAAGCTTCTAATGCAAAACATCCACAAAATTCAGGACACAATGAGAAGACCAAACCTAAGGATAATAGGTATAGAAGAGAGTGAAGATTCCCAATGTAACAGGCAAGTAAATATGTTCAAAAAAATCATAGAAGAAAACTTCCCTAACCTAAAGAAAAGGATGCCCATGAACATCCAAGAAGCCTACAGAACTCCAAATAGACTGGACCAGAAAAGAGATTCCTCCTGTCACATAATAAGAAAAAGATCAAATGCACTAAACAAGAAAGAGCTTTAAAAGCAGTAAGGGAAAAGTCAAGTAACATATAAAGGCAGGTATATCAGCATTACACCAGACTTCTCACCAGAGACTATGAAAGCTAAAAGATCTTGGGCAGATGTCATACAGACCCTACAAGAACACAAATGCCAGCCCAGGTTATTATACCCAGCAAAAATCTGAATTATCATAGAAGGAAAAAACAAGATACTCCATGAAAAACAAAATTTACACAATATCTTTCCAAAAATCCAGCCCTACAAAGGAAAATAGATGGAAAACATCAACATGAGGAGCAAAACTACACTCTAAGACAAGCAAGAAAGTAATCTTTCAACAAATTTACATAAGCTTAATTCCACATCTTACAACAAAAACAACAGGAAGTAACAATTACTTTTTCTTAATATCTTAATATGAAAATTAATATTACCAACATATCCTAATCGATTGAAATCCAAAAATATGAGGAATTAGGAATTTGTTGATTGTCATCCAATGTCTCTCTAATTTGATAATTGGAGATAGGTCCAATATTGTACAATCTATATACACTGTCAGCTTGTTTGTTTGTGACAGTGTCTGGCTGTGTAAAACATAAGGGTCTTGAAATCTTGCTTCTCCTATCTCACCCTCTCTATTAGTAGTATTGTTTATTTCATGTCTTTACACTATACTATGGTTTTCAGAACCACTTATATATTTCAAAAGTATTTACATACCTAAAAGAAACATAGACTATTAACTAAGGAGGTGGCTTGTAAGAGAACAACAAAGTGAGACTGAATGCTTGACATTTGTAACTCTTGTATCAAGTTTGAAGAAGAGGACTTCATAAATTACTTTTTCCCTGAGATGAGTGCTTTTCCAAATTATCACAGCTAATGAACCAAATTCTTACCCTCACCTAATGTCTGTGCCACCCTACAAGCACAACCATTGTTCATTGAAACAATTGGCGAATGATTTTATGGATAGACCATCCTAATACACACACCATTTCTTGAGTGAATGTAACCTGTTCTCTGTGGGCTGAGAATAAAGTCACTCACTCAAGTCAAAGAGCTTTGACCATAGCTGGAAATCTGTATCCAAAATTTTTGCCTACAATTCATTTCTTGGTGCAACGGAACTGTCAACTCTCAGCTTAGCTATGATGGAGGTAAATTCCTTTGATAATATGAGGGTCATTGAATTACAGCCTTATTACAATGAAATCCAATGTCTAAAAATTGTTCTCATTTTGGGCTTGTACCACAGTAAGAGCCAAGATTTTAAACTCTACTAAATACAAAACAAACAAACAAGAAGGCTTTATATACTTATGTTCATTTAAGAAAATACTAGTAATGATGTATTATTTTGAAATATACAGTTAATATGTTTGGAGTTATTTAAAATTTATATTGAGAAAAATGTATTTTCACTATTGCTGTAGATGAGCATGCACATAAGACTGTCAAATTAATTGTTGTTGTATATCAAACAACTTTTATAATACTTATTTTTATTGTTATAATATTTTGTAAATTTTAAGGAATATAACAAAAAAGATATTGTAGATATTGAAGCTAGGGTCTCTGAGAGGAATTGGGGTACAAAAGGGAAACAATAATGTGATTTAATTCTATTTACTTAAAGTATGTTTTTAAATGTTAACAAATTCAGATAAATTGAAATCATGTAACTTTTCTCATTATAATGCAATAAAAGTTTAAAAAAAAAGAAAAAATGATTAAGCAAGAAAAAAAAAGCAAAGTGTTGTATAATAGTCTCAAGATACTAAAAAGAAATCTCCCACATCACCCAGCTATACCCCTACTTAGTATAAGCCCAAAAGACTCAGCATCATGCTCAACCGACATTGAGGAATTTGGTTCACTACCCTTTGGTAATTGTTCAACATAGAAAATGAACAGTCTGCATGCTGACACAGCACTCAGACTAAATAGGTTGCTGAAGCCTCAAGAATATTTTCATATGCCTCACTTTATCCAGCCCCTAAGGGTTGACAGGCAAGTGTCACTTGACTCAAGTCCCATCCTGAAATTCACTGTGGGTGGCCAGACTAATAAGGAACTTTGAAAATAAAGACTGACTTTACACAATCTCTTTGGAATTGATCTATAAGCTTGATTGCAGCAGTTGTATTTACAGGCTTGGACAATAGATGTCAATAGAATCAATAGATAAGTTGTTGATTTTGGTATCTTTTTGGAGGGAATAAATATGACTCCTGAAATCACTGTCTTATGCAAAACAGATGCTGTATAGCAAATGTTCTATACATTCCAAAATACCTGGATTTTGTTAAGGGAATTTGAGTAGCCCTTGTGAGGGTGGGAGGCAGGCCTGGTGAAGTGGTCTACTTCATAAGGAAATATCAGCTTGACTCCATTGAACCCCTGCCAATGCTAATCTAATTTAAATACTAACATTTGGCATAAATGTCCATTTATAATTCTCTATCTACCTAATGCTCTGTTTTTTATTCATCTGTTTTATCTATCATTTATCTATCTACTTACCATCTATTTATCAATCATCTACCTGTCTTATCAAAATAGATGCTTTCTCTCTTTAGAAACATTTATCAACATTACCTTTTGGTCATCATCTTTCCCTAGAGTAAATTGAGCTATGTGGGTGATCAATATTCAGGAATAATTCTAAAAGTTCTTTTCTAAGATTGCCTTTGTAAAGATATTTTTTAAATGAGTTTCTCAAAGTATATAATCTAAATCCTAAGAAATAAAGAATGGTATTTAACCTATTTAAATTGAAATACACTTTTTTCTTATTTAACATACTATTACATAGTTTAAGCTTGCTTAACACATTTTAATCTTTATCTTAGGGATTATTTTAATTTTAATTTAAGGATTATTAATATAAAATAAGTTATAGCAAGAACAATTTAAAGATTAATTTTATAAACTCACATTCCCCAGTAAAAGTTAATAAGATAAAATTCCTATAGAGTTCATTTTTCAAATGCATTCTTAAGTATAACCCAATAAATATGATTTACAGAGCAATTATACAAAAGTCTTTTCTATTATTACTGCATTAAATGTATTTGAGGAAGTAATCTAATCAAATGGTGATTAAGGCACAGCATGTCTTCCAAATGAGAACATAAAAGTTGGCTGTTTTTCATTCTTTTCTCTAGTCCTGTTTGAGATTCTATGAGCTCTAGAAATACTTCCCTCTATCCTCAAATGAATATAACTTTATCAAGCATAATCTCATAAAACAATGCCTAACCCTGAAATGATGCTGGTCAGATAATGAAAGTCATCAATGTTTCTAGCAAAAAGTAATCTTGGAGAATCTCATTCTGTTATTCATACTGAATCTATTCAGAAGCTCTAGATCTTCTTATTTCCATCTATATAACTCAAGAGCTGGGGAAACTGGTGATGAAATCTATATCCATTCTAAGTTCAAAGCTATCTAAATAATCATCATGACATTATGATTATGCTTAAGATGCCTTGGATGATCCAGGATAGAATCTTTATGTACCTGAAATCTGTCTTTGTACATATCATTTTCAACTAATTTTGAGTGTTTATATATACTCACATATCCTATCAAAACCTTTTTATTTCTAAATAGAAAAGACAAGTAATTTAATTTTTTAAAATTCATAACTCATTAAAACATTAGTTTTAAAACATGCATTTTGGGACTGCATTTCCAGGACCATAGCTCTGCCTGCACCCCTAGAGGTCTGGTACTACCCAGGAGAAAGAGGTAAGATCACTAAGCACCAAACCCCTGCCCTCTGTGCCCCCAGCAAACCCAGCAGCTTTGAGGTATGCCTTGCCCCATCTGCATTCCATTTCCCAGGCCACAGCTCCACTCTATCCCTGGAGGCCTGTTGCCACCTGGGAGAGCCCAAATCTTTGCCTATTGTACCTCTTAGGGAGCCCAGCAGCAATGAAGTCTGCACTGCCACTCTGTACTCCATCATCTGGTACACATCTCTAACCACAGTCTCAGAAGTCTGTAGGCTTCAGGGACCACCTGAATTTTGGCAATTCCTTTCCTGACCCTCTAGGCAAACCCAACAGCAGAAAGCTCTGCCCTGCCCAGTTTGCACTCCATTTCCCATGCCATTGCACTAACTGCATCCCTGGAGGCCTGATGCCACCCAGGATAAACAGAGCCTGCAACCACAAGCCTTGCTGCACCTCTGGTTCTCTGCTACCACCATGAAAAAACCAGCTCTATCTGCAGTCCCAGAGTCATGCTGACATAAGGGACTACCAGCTCTACCTGTAGGCCTGCACCAATCAGGGACTACCAGGTCTGTCAACACTAGGGGCAATCAGATGGTTAAAGGCCAGAATAAGAACACAATCAAACAGGCAGTGTCCCTTAAGAAGAAACAAATAAATACAATCATAAAGAGATAAATAAAATTAAACAGATGAAAGAAACAAATGGAAATAAAAGAAATAAAGAAAACACCAACTGAGGCAATCCTAGAAATGGAAAACCTAGGAAAGAAAATAGGAACAGCAGCATCACCAACAGGTTATTAAAGATAGAAGAAAGAAACTCAGGCATAGAATATATTATAGAAAAATTGGTACATCATTCAAAAAAATGTTAAAGCTAAAAAGACTTTAACATGAAATATCCTGGAAATTTGGGACAATATGAAAAGATAAAATGTAAAAATAATAGGAATAGAAGAAGACCCCAACTCAAATGCTCAAGAATTATCTCTAACAATTAATTTTTCTTTCATAGAAGAAAATTTCTCTAACCTAGTGAAAGAGATATACAAAAAGCTTATACAGAACAAGAAAACAGAGCAGACCAAAAGAGAAAACCACCTGCCACATAATAATCCAACCACAAAATGAACAGAACAATGAGCAAATATTAAATGCTCCAAGGGAAAGACCAAGGAACAAATAAAGACAGACCTATCAGATTACACCAGAATGCTCAACAGAGACTTTAAAAGTCAAAAGGGCATGGGCAGATGTCTTACAGTCTCCAAGACATCACAGATGCCAGCCCAACTACTCTACTCAGCAAAGCTTTTAATCACTATAGATATAGAAAACAAGATATTCCTTGACAAAACCAAAGTTAAGCAATATCTTTCAACTAATGTAGCCCTACAGAGGAAACTAGAAGGATAACTCCAACATAAGAAGGGTAAAAACACACAAGAAAACACAAAAAATAAATAATTCCACACAAGAAAAAAAGTAAAGAATTACTTAAACAAACACACACAAACACACACACGCCAACTGTACCACCATCAACATCAAAATAATAAGAATTAGCAATTGGTCATTAACACCTCTCAATGTCAATGTACTTAATTACCCAATAAAAATACACAGGCTAACAGAGTAGATGAATAAGAAGACCTATCACTTGCTTCATACAAGAAAAAAAAATATTTATGGGAAAATACTCATCAAAAAAGATAAGTATTACCTCAGAGTAAAGGGCTGAACAAGGTTTTCCAAGTAAAAGAACACATAAACAAGCTAGAGTAGACATTCTAATATCTAATAAAATAGACTTTCAACCAAATTTAATCAGAACAGAGGGAAGGACACTTCATATACATCACAGGAAAAACTCACCAAGTGGACATTTCATTTCTAAATATCTATGTCCCAGATACAAGGGCACCCCCATTTTTAAAAGAAACATTGCTAAAATTTAACTCACACATTGAACTCCTCACATTATTATGGAGAGACTTCAATATCCCACTCTCAGCAATGAACAGGTCATCAAAACAAAAACTAAACAGAGAAATAATTAACTAAAGATTAGTGCATCAAAGGGACCTAACAGATATCTATGAAACATTTTACCTAAACACAAAAGAATATACCTTCTTTTCAACACCTCCTGGAAACTTCTTCAAATTTGACCATATAGTTGGTCACAAACAAAATCTCAATAAATATAAGAAAAACTGAAATAATTCCTTGTATCTTATCAGACTACCATAGATTAAAGTTGGACTTCAACAACAAGAGAAACAACAGAAAGCCTACAAACGCATGGAAAATGAACAACTCTCTAGTCAAAGAGAGAAGAGGGAGAGAGCACGAGAGGAATATTCCCTGTGTATGTATATGGGTCCTGACATAGTAGCTGCAGATAAAGTTGGGAGGTGAGGCCAATGGATTCTGGGAATATGGCAGCCGTTGCCCTGGCAACAGACATGTGAGGCCTGCCCATGTGAAGTCACAGGCTATGGAGGCCCTGATGCTAACATACCTACCTTTTTGTTATTATAAAGAGAAGGAAAGAAAAAGGGAAGGGGAAACGCTGGTCAAAAGGGAACAAGGGCTTTGTGTCTCTTAAACTACTTCCTGCTGTCTAGGAGCATTGTCAATGGGGGATAGCTGGTTTTCACCATCTGGATCCACTTGGTAAACATTCCCATCAGGTTCCTCCATAGACAATGGCTCATCTGTGAGCAGAAGCTGGTAATCCTGTAACAGGAGCTGATTAATAGTTTGGTTAGAAATTTTTTAT
The DNA here is from genome assembly GCF_008632895.1 of Mastomys coucha. NCBI lineage: Eukaryota > Metazoa > Chordata > Mammalia > Rodentia > Muridae > Mastomys > Mastomys coucha. The sequence continues at coordinate 3,949,876 of NW_022196905.1, forward strand.
ATTTGTCATTGATGACATGTAGAAACAAGATTAATGAGGCAGGGAACAAATAATAACATCAGGAAGATAACTAGGAAAGGGGTCATAAAAGGTAGTATCCACTTCCATATAAGGTTTTTGAAAATCCCAGGACTGGAGGTCTCACAGTCCCTGAAATTTTTTATGTCTGATTGTAGCTCCTGGATTTTATTTCTTACTATCCCGAATTGGTTGACGTAGAAGCAGCATTCTTCTTGGAGGAACAGGCAAAGACCACCTTCTTTAGCTGTCAGGACATCTAGTCCCCATCTGTTCTGAAGCACCCCAGCTGCCAAAGAATCAATCTGTTTTTGGATAGTAAGCACAGTTTCAGACATTTTTTTTGAAAATTGTTTTGAAACTGGGAAGTGAGCAAATCATACTGGGTCATGGAAGTCATTATCCCTGAAACTCCAGTACCAACATCTATGACTATTCACGTAGCAACCAAGAGTGGCACAACATGGACTGCCCTCTTATGTTGGGCAGCTATCATATCTACAACTGGGATTGACAGGGGCTCATTTCCCTGGATTAAGCTCAGTTCAGGGAAAAGAAGTACTAATGTGCAAACTCCTGACCAGCTGGCAGGTAGGTAATGATATGCCTGAATGCCACAAAGAACTGACGTGTTTTGGATTGCAGGGCATTGTGGCAGAGATGATATATCAAGGGTTATGGTTCTATTGCCATCTAGGGAGCTCAGCGTTCCCACTGAATGAATCTCAGAGACCTTAAAACAGTTTGCCATGCCAAAGAGAGGAACAGAGGTAAGGTATGGAGTCATAGCAACATTGGAGTCAGAGCAGCTGACAAAGGGTGAGGTAATGTTACTTGGTTACTTGAGGTAATGGCAGTATCAGCAGAGACACTGTAAGTGACAATTGTGAGTTAGTTCCAGGGAGTACACATAATCAGCAATTCTTAAAACATCCAGGTCTGGTGACATTAAGGAGTTGGTATGCCAAGGTCAAGGTCTGAAGTAAAAGGCAAAATGACAAGCTGTTGTCTTTTATGAGGGGTGATGTCAAAGAGGTAAGGACCTCAGAGGAGTGTTTGATTATCTCCCCTGCTTTTCCAATATCCAGGGATTGGGCAATTGAGAGATATCGTCTCTGGATATGGATGGTACTTACTGGGGACTCAGGCTGATTTTTATGGTAGAGCTTACCAACAACTCCTGTCTCCCACCTGGAATCCCATGGGTCTTGTATGTAGAAAAAGCGTGTCTTGTGGTGTTGATAGAAGAAATGATTGATCCATGATCTTAGCATATGTATCTGACAAGACCAATATGGGCAGCCCCCCATATTCATCTGGCAATTTTCTACAATAATCTTTTTTTCTGGTCAAAGAGAAAGCAAGTATAGAGATCAAAATATTTAGATGGGATTACAGATACCAGGATACAATTTGGATTGGTTCCTGGCATCTGGCTATGGAGCAATTTTCTGACCTTATTTAGAAAGACTGTTTGTTATCTGTGGGGGTTTCTTGAACCTCGAATCTCCAGATGTAAGGGATACCTTGGATAGAAATTAACAGGACGGGGAGGAAGAGAAACCCATGTCTAATCCAGTGAGGTCAAGCTTTGCTGCCAGAGTGGAGTCTCATTTTCTGGAATTGTGGACAAGTTGGGCAGTCTTGTTGTCCTCTGGAGCTTAACAGAGCATGGTCCTGTTAAGATCTATGTGTATGAAGAAGAATAGGAAGGTCAAGGTCTGAGATAAAAGGCAAAAGGACAAGTTAGTGTCATTTATGAGGGGTGATGTTAAAGAGGTAAGGACTTCAGAGGAGTGTTTGATTATCTCCCCTGCTTTTCTGATATCCAGGGCTTGGGCAATTGAGACATATTTTCTCTGGATATGGATGGTACTTACTGGGGACCAAGGAAGAAGAGTAATGAAAGGTTTGAGGTAAAACAGATGGACCCAGTGAGGGAGTCCCTCAAGTTTAACAGCTCTAGGGATCACAAGAATTACCTTAAAAGAGACCTGCCATCTGAGAGAGAGGTGAGGGCCGATGACCTGGAGAGGATAGAAGGACTTGGTCTCCAATGCTGATAGGCAGTGAACAGGAGACAGTGTATGGCCGAGGTAGATGGTGGTTAGCAAATTTCCATAGGAGAGAACGGAGGTGGCAAAGTAATAGGGTAAGTAGATGATCTGGGAGGGGAGAACATTTAGGTGAAAGACCAGGAGTTAGGACTGGATGTCCATACATGAGTGCAAAGGGAGAGATGAGAAGCGGTCACTTTGGGAGAGCTCATAACCTAAAAACAGCCAGAGGTAGGAGTTTAACCCAATCAAGGTGAAGTTCCTGTGACAGCTTAACAAGAGTGGTTTTTAAAGAGCACTTAGTTCTTTCTACCTTACCAGAAGATTCAGGATGGTAAGTAATGTGAAATGCCTTAGATAGGATGTGAAAGACTTGAGAAGTCAATTCAGGACCATTGTCTGATTGCAGAGGGGCTGAGACACCAAACCAGGGGATGATCTCTTGTAGGCGGAGATCAGAGACTGTCTGAGCCCTTTTGTTAGTTGTGAAAATGCCTCTACCCACTCCAAGAAGGTGTCCACCAAAACCAGGAGGTACTTGGCACATGCGACAGTGGCCATATGGGTAAAGTCAAGTTGCCAGTCAGTTCCAGGAAGGGAACCTCTAGCCTGATGGGTAGGAAAAAAGGTGCTACAACACCTTGAGTTAGCGTCAGACTTCTGACAGATTTTGCAAGAAGCAGTGATAGATTTTAAGAAGCTTAAGTCCTCAGGAGTTGGATGTAGGTGAGTCTTAACAAAAGAAGACAATGCTTGGCTATTAGGATGAAAGAGTTGAAGAAGATAGGACAGAGTTTGGCAGGTGTCAGGGGGTAAAGAAAGTGGAGATGTAGGGTGCAGTGTAGGAATGTCCTGGGGAGGATGAGACGAGTCTAGTCCTCCAAGGGCTGCAGCTCTAGTTGCCTCATCAGCTTGGTTGTTTCCCTTGGAGACAATAGAGTCATATTCCTGATGTGATCTACAGTGCACAATCACAATGGCTGTGGGAAGATAGGAGGCCTTTAGCATGGCCATAATTTGGTTTGCATTAGTTGTTGATCCTCCTTTTGTGGAAAGTCACCCATGCTCCTTCCAGAGAGTAGTGTGAGACAGGAGGATATGAAAAGCATATTTGGAAACTGTGTAGATGTTGAGGGATTTTCCCTGTGCCAGTTGAAAGGCAGAGGAAAGGGTTATTGTTCAACCTGTTGATTGGTGGTGTGAGTAGGAAGGGCCTGTGCCTCTACCACCTTGGTGTTTGACACTATAGCATAGTCAGCTTTTCTAGCCCCTTCGTATATACAGGAGTTGCCATCCATATACCAGGTATAGATGGCCTGAGGCAATGTGCCCTCCTTTATGTATGAAGGATGAGGTAAGAGTTTCTCTAAAGTTTCAATGCAGGAATGAGATAGGGAGTGGTCAGTATTTGGTCAAGGGAGAAGATGTGAAATATTAAGAGATGGGCATGATTGGAAGGTGAGTGTGGAATCTTCTATTAGAGCTACCTGAAGGGAAAGAAGCCTAGAGGGAGGTAGAGTCTGTAAGTCTTTATAAGTTAGGGGCTGTGACAAGTTATGAGAAGAGAAGACAGTTATCAGTGACCCAAAGGTTAGATTTTTGACTCTTGAATGAGGAGTTCAGCAGTTGCTAAGGTACAGATACAAGGTGCCCATCCCTGGATGGTTAGATCTAGTTTTTTTTTTAATAAGTAAGCTACAGGTGCAAAAGGGAGTCCGAGTTGATGACCTAAGACTCCAAGGAAAAATCCCTCTTTTTTTAGTTACATACAGGGAAAAAGGACAAATCAGGTGGGGGAGATGTAAAGCTGGGGCCTTAAGGAGAGCCTGTTGAAGCCTCTGAAAGGGCTTGGTAATAGGTTTGAGAAGAGGTTCATGGGTTGGGCCTAATGATGCTTCATATAAAGGATGAGAAAGGAGGGAAAAGGAAGGAACTACAAATGAATGATAAAATCTCTTCCTTTGTAGAAGGAACAGTTAGAGACTGAATCAGATTCTTTCTATCTAAGCCTTGTGGGTTGGGGTAATTGTTAGTCCCAAATAGGTGACCTGAGGGGTAGACAGCTGGACTTTAGAAGGTGAGACCCTGTAGCCTAGATTGGAAATTTAGAAAAGCAGAAATTTAGAAGAGCAGAGAGAGGTATGAGTTTGGCTAAACTCTAGAGAGGGACTAAAGAGAAAGATGTTGTCTATGTAAAGTATAACCTTAGATTTAGGGAGAGACAAGGATAGTAATTCAGAAGCCAGGGCCTGACCAAATAGATGTGGGCTATCCCAGAGGTGGCTCCAGGTCCTCAGCTACGACTTGGTGGTTGTGGCTTCAGCTACGGCAGCTTGAGTGGTGAAAGCCTGCAATTCTGATTCTCATAGCCACCAGTTGAGGGGGCCATGAATCATGTACTCACAGAAGCTGTGGTTGCAGGTGCTGTGACTGCTCCACATGGCCCTGATCTCTGATGGTCCCTGCTGCAGAGCAAAGTAGTGGCTGCTGACAGAACTGCCAATTCCTGGGTCTCAGCACCAAATGATGTGTTAGAAGTGCTACTCACGTCAGGACATACCAGTCACTGGGCTCAAACATTTCCACATGCAAGAGGTTTAATTGAGAGGGAGAGAGAGAGCAGTAACAGAGAGAGAAGAGGGAGAGAGAGAGCACGAGAGGAATGCTCCTCATGTATATATATGGGTTCTGACATAGTGGCCACAGGTAAAGGTGGGAGGTGAAGCTACTGAATTCTGGGAATTTTGCAGCTGTTGCCCTGGCAACAGGCTTGTGAGGCCTGCCCATGAGATGTCACAGGCTTTGGAGGCTCTGATGCTAACAGAGAGTACCCAAGTTAAGAATATCGGAAATGAAAGAAGACAGAATTCCAAAAATCATCATGTCTTACTTCATAAGCCTGTACTCCAAACAGATGGAAAGCCAAAATGAAATGGATGATTTTCTAGATACATACCACTTATCAAAGTTAAATCAAGATCAGTAAACTATCTAAATCTAATATAACTCCTAAGGAATTAGAAACAGTCATTAAAAGTCTCCCAAGTAAAAAAAACATTCAGGGCCAGATGGTTTTAGCACAGAATTCTACTTGACTTTCACAGAAGAACTAATACAAATACAAATAATCCTCAAACTAATCCGCAAATAATATAAAATCTTTATGAAACTGTATGACAAGAACATCAAGTCTTTATGAAAGAAGTTGAGGAAGATATCAGAAGATGGTAAGATCTCCCATGCTCATGAATCAGTAGGATTAACAGTGAAAATGGTCATTTTATTAAATGCAATCTACAGATTCAATGAAACTTCCATCAAAATTCTAACACAATTCTTTACAAGTTCAACAGAGCAATTCTCAAGCAAACACCAAAACATAGAAAAACAAAACCCTCAGGTCAGCTAAAAGAATTCTGTATAGTAAAAGACTGTCTGGAGTTATTACCATCCCTGACTACAGACTGTATTGCAGAGAAATAGTAACAAAAACTGCATGGTGTTGGTATATAAACAGACCCACTGATCATGGGTATTGAATCAAAGATCCCTCAAAACACTCACACACCCTTGAAAATTTGATTTTTGATGAAGAATTCAAAGCAATATGGTAGGAAAAGGGAGAGCATCTTTAACAAATGATGCTGGTATAACAGAGTATCTACATGTAGAAAAATGTAAATAGATTCATATTTATTACCCCTGCAAAAAATTCAAATCCAAGTGAACAAAAACCTAAATGTAAAGCCAAATAAACTAAATATAATAGAACAGAAATGTAACTCCCCTGCCTGAGGGCTGATTCTTCAGATCCTGCCTGCCTCTGATAACCACACCTCTCTGCTCACCTCCTGCTAATTGCCACGCCTCTCTCCAAGTTCCAGTTACACCGGAAGTCCCGCCTCCTGAAACTGAAGAAGATGTTGCTGATTGGGCCAGGTTCCTGACAAACTTGTGGGAGGGGTTTTGCCTTATATTATTCTACCTGTTGGCTTGTAACGATAGAGATTGAATGAAGGATGGCTGATTAATACACATCTGTGTTTGGCCAGTTTTTTTAGGAACCTTCTGCATGGTTCTGGTACTTAGATATGGCTTTCCAGGTCCCTAACCCCATTCCAAAATACCGTTCGTTTTTGGCTGCTGGCTGGCTATGGGATGACCCCCCTACACAGAAATAGGGTAATAGTCTGGAACTCATTGGTACAGGGGGCATGTTCCTAAACAGATCATCAATAGATCAGACACAAAGATCACCAATTAATAATTGGAACCTTATGAAACTTAAATGTTTCTATAAGGCAAAGCACTTCATCATTAGGAGAAAATGACAGACTACAGAATGGCAAAAGGTCTTCACCAAGCCTAAACCCAACACAGGGCTCATATCCAACATATATAATGAAATCTAGAAATGAGATATCAAGAAAAACCCAATGAGTCAGGTAAAAATGGGGTACAGAAGTAAATAGAAAATTCTCAACAGAGGAGTCTTAAATGTCCAAGAAGCACTTAAAGAACAAAGACACAGTGAAACTAATAGAGGTTATAAATAAAATGGATTTAACAGTTATCTATAGAACATTTCAGCCTAAAACAAAAGAATATACCTTCTTCTCAGCACTTCATGGTACCTTCTTCTCACCACCTTGTGTTACCTTCTCCAAAACTGACCATATAATTGGTCACAAAACAAGCCTTAACGAATACAAGAATATTGAAATAACCCCATGCATCCTGTCAGATCACCATGGACTAAAGCTGGTCTTCAATAACAACAAAAACAACAGAAAACCCACATATGAAATGAAACTGAACAGCCCTCTACTCAATGATAACTTGGTCAGGGAAAAAATTAAAAAAAAAAAGAGAAAAATGAAAGACTTCCTGAAATTCAATGAAAATGATGACACAACCTAACCAACTTATGGGACATAAAGAAAGCAGTGCTAAGAGGAAAATTCATAGCACTAAATGTTATAGAAAAGAAACTGGAGAGATCTTACACTAGCAACTTAACAGCATACCTGAGAGCTCTAGAATAAAAAGAAGCAAACACATCCAAGAGGACTAGAAGTCAAGAAATAGTCAAAATCAGAGCAGAAATAAAAAAAAAAACAGACTCAAAGAAAATGATACGAAGAACAAACGAACAAAGTTAAAAGCTGTTTCTTGGAAAGAATCAACAAGATAGTCAAACCCCTAGCCAAACTAACTAAAGAGCCCAGAGACAGTATCCAAATTAACAAAATCAGAAATGAAAAGAGAGACATAACATATATGGAGTAAATTAAAAAAAAATCATCAGATCCTACAATGAAAGAGTATATTCAATAAAACTAGAAAATCTAGATAAAATGGATGAATTTCTAGACAGATACCACATACCAAAGTTAAATCAAGAACAGGTAAACTATCTAAACAGGATCATATCCCATAAGGAAATAGAAGTCATTAAAAACCTTCCAATCAAAACAAGCCCAGGGCCAGATGGCTTTAGTGCACAATTTTATCAGACACTCATGGAAGACTTAATACAAATATTTCTCAAACTATTCTGTAAAACAGAAACAGAAGGAATACTACACAATTCATAATATGAAGCCACAACTACTATGATACCTAAACCAAACAAGGACCCAACATCAAAAGAGAACTTTGGACAAATTTTGCTTATGAATATTGATGCAAAAATACTCAATAAAAATTCTTGCAAACTGAATCTAAGAACACATCAAAACAAACATTCACAATGATAAAGTAAGCTTCATCCCAGGGATGCAAGGTTGGTTCAATATATGAAAATCCATTAATGTAATCCACTATATAAACAAACTCAAAAGAAAAAAAATCACAAGATCATCACCTCAGATGCTGAAAAAGCATTTGACAAAAACACAACACTACTTCATCTTAAAATTATTGGAGAGATCAAAAATTCAAGGCCCATACCTAAACATCAAAAAAAAATTTGTTGCAAACCAACAACCAATACCAAATTAAACAGAGAAATACTTGAAGCAATCCCACTAAAATAAGGGACAGGACTCTCCCTATATCTATTCAATATAGTATTTGAAGTTCTAACTAGAAAAAACAGACAACAAAAAAAGATCAAGTTGATACAAATTAGCAAAGAAGTAAAGGTATCACTATTTTCAGATGATACGAGAGTATACATAAGTGACCCCAAAAACTCTATCAGAGAACGTCTGCAGCTAGTAACTTCAGCAAAGTGGCTGGATATAAAATTAACTCAAACAAATCAGTAGTTTTCCTTTATACAAATGATAAACTGGCTATGAAACAACTCCTTCACAATAACCACAAATATTATAAAATACCTTAGAGTAACTCTAACCAAATAAGTGAAATAAGTGAATAAGATCTCTATGACAACAACTTCAAGTCTCTCATGAAAGAAATAGAAGATCTCAGAAAATGGAGAGATCTCCCCTGCTCATGAATTGGCAGAATTAACATAGTAAAAATTGTTATCTTACTAAAGGCAATCTAAAGAGTCAACACAATTCCCATCAAAATTCCCAAACAATTCTTCAAAGACATGGAAAAAGTAATTCACAAATCCATCTGGAAAACCCAGAATAGCAAAAACAATTCTTAACAATAAAAGAACTTCTTGGGGAATCATCATCCCTGACCTCAAGCTGTACTACAGAACAATAGTGATAAAAACTGCATGCTACTGGTGCAGAGACAAACACTTTGAAAGATGGAATAGGATTGAAGATCCATAAGTAAAAGCACACACTTATGGACACTAAATCTTTGACAGAGAAGCCAAAGATATACAAAGGAAAATAGAATGCATCTTCAACGATGGTGCTTATCTAACTGGCAGCCCACATGTAGAAAAAGGAAAATAAATCTATATTTGTCTCCTTGCACAAGTCTCAAGCCAAAATGGATCAAAGACATCAACATAAAACCAAATACACTGAATCTAAGAAAAGAAAAAGTGGGAAAGAGCTTTGAACTCCTAGGCACAGTGGGAAATTCCCTAAAAAGAACTCCAATGGCTCATGTTCTAAGATCAAGAATGATAAATGAGACCTCATTAAACTGGATAGCTTCTGTAAAGTTAATAGGACATATCAGCAACCTACTGATTGGGAAAAAGTTCTTCACTAACTCCACATCTGATAGAGGACTACTATCCAAAATATAAAAAAGAACTCAAGAAGGTAACCACCAAAAAATTCAACCAACCCAATCAAAAAATGAGGTATAGAACTAAACAGAGAATTCACAAAAGAGGAATCTCAAGTGACTGAGAAATACTTAAAGAAATGTTCAAAGTCCTAGTGATCAGGGAAATGCAAATCAAAAGGACATGAGATTCCACCTTACACCAATCAGAATGGCTACGATCAAAACCTCAGGTGACAGCACATGTTGTTGAGGATGTGGAGAAAGAGGAACACTCCTCCATTGCTGGTAGGATTACTAACTGGCACAACCACTCTGGAAATAAATCTGGAGGTTCCTCAGAAAATTGAAAATTGATCTACCTGAAGATCAAGCTATACTACTCTGAGGTATATACCCAAAAGATGCCCCACCTTGTCACAAGGGCACATGTTCCATTATGTTCATAGTGGCCTAGTTGGTGATAGCCAGAAGCTGGAAACAATTCAGATGTCCCATAACAGAAGAAGGAATACAGAAAGTGTAGTTCATTTACACAATGCAATACTACTCAGCTATTAAAAATGAGGACATCCTGAGATTTGTAGGCAAATTGATGGAACTAGAAAATATCATCCTGAGTGTGGTAACTCAGATCCAAAAGGACATGAATGGTATGTACTCAATAATAAGTGGATATTAGTAAAAAAATACCCAGGATATAATCTACAAAACTCAAAAAGTTTAACAAGATGAAAAGCCAATGTGAAGATGACTCAATCATACTTAAGAGGGAGAAGAAAGGAACCACAGGAGGTGTGAGGGACAGAGGGAGAGACCTGAGTGGGAATGGGGACTGGGAGTAGGAGAAGGGAACATGATCAGATATTGCTTGGGTGCGTGTCATAGGACTGAAGCCTTGGGGGCCAGCAGAAAGATTGGAAACAGACAACTTCTAGAGGTAGAAGGTAGATGGACCCTCCAAAATTTAACCAGAGACCTGTAAGTTGGGAGACTCTTAGGATTCAAAGAAGGGACTTTAGATTAAATTCCCTACAGTTGGGAGTGGGAACTTATAGATCCCACTTTCAGCAGAAAGACAGGGCATCAAGTGAGGAATGGGGTTCCATACCACAGTCAAAAACTCTGACCCATAGTTGTTTCTGTCTGAAAGAACTGCAGGGACAAAAAATGGAAAAGAGCCTGAGGTAAAAAAGGAAGTCCGGCAACAGGCCCAAATGGGGATCCAGCTCAAGGAGAGGCCCCAAAGACTGACACTGTTATTGAGACTATGGTGTGTTCACTAAAAGGGGCTTATCATGAAGTCCCTCTGAAAGATCCAATAAGCAGTTGAAAGAACAAGATACAGATATTTATACCCAACCATGGGACATAAGCGACTGACCCCTGTGGTTGAATTAAGGAAAAACTGGAAGAAGCTGGAGGGTAACCCTATAGGAAGATCAAGAGTCTCAACTAACCTGGATCCCCACAATCACTCAGACACTGGGCCACCAATGATATAGCATACACCAGCTAATAAGAGACCCCCAACACATATACAGCAGAGGACTGCTGGGTCTGGACTCAATCAGAGAAGATGCACCTAACCCTCAAGTGACTGAAGGACCCAGGGAATGTGGAAGTCACGTGGGATGGGGGTTGGAGGATGGGGACATCCTCATGGACACAGTGGGAGGAGGTATGTGATGTGGACAGTAGGGTAGGCTGGGAGATAAAATCTGGACTGTAAAAACAGATTAAATAAAATTTAAAAAGAGAAATATTCAATGATCTTAGTCATCAGGGAAATGAAAATCAAATGACTCTGAAATTTGTCCTTAAACCCATCAGATGAATGAAGATAAAACACTCAAGGGACTGAACATGATTGTAAGGATGTGGAGCAAGGAAAACTCCTCCTTCGCTGGTGGAAGTACAAACTTGTATAAATACTCTGGAAATCAATTTAGCAGTTTCTTGGAAAATTAGGAATAGTTCTAACTCAAAATCCAGTCCTAAGCATATACCCAAATAATGCTCCTACATACCATATGGACACTTACTCAACTATATTCATAGCAACTTTATTATGAATAGCCAGAAACTGGAAACAATGTACATGTCATTCAGCTGAAGAATAAATAAATAAAGTGTGGTTTATTTACCCAACAGACTACTACTCAGCTGTAAAAAATAAGGACATCATGAATTTTGCAGACAAATGGATGGAACTAGACAATATCCCAAGTGAGGTGACTCAGACCCATTATAACATATATGGTATGTACTCATTTATAATTGGATATTAGCCATAGAGTACAGGTTACCCCATGCTACGATTCATAGACCCAAAGATGACAAAAAACAAGGAGGGTCCAGAGGAGGATGCTTTAATCTTACTCATAAGGGGATATAAAATAGATATTGTAGGTGGGTGGAGGAAGTTGGGAAAGGATAGCAAGAGGAACAGTGTTGGGGAGTCAGGGGTATGGAGGGGGAGAAAACAGAAATTGGCAGTTTTCAGGGGGTGAATTTATAGGATGTACCAGAGACCTGGGATGGGAGGAAGTGCCAGGGAGTCTTTGAGGTGGCTCTAGCTGATACTCCCAGCAGTGAGTGATATGGAACCTGAAGTGACCACCTCCTGTAGCTAGACAAAACCCCCAGAGAGGGACAAGAACACCAACCCATCTACAAAATCAAAAGGAACTGGTGCTGTCCCTGATTAGTTCCATGCCTGTAGATCATGTTCCCCTAACTGGCCTGCCTTATCTGGCCTCAGTGAGAGATTGTGCCTAGTCCTGCAGTGACTTCATGTGCCAGGATGGGGGTGTTTCCCTCTTCTGAGAGGAGAAAGGAAGGGGAAATCGGTTAGTAGCTGTGGGAAGACAGCTACTAAGACAGGGGTACAATCTATATGTAAAGTGAATAAAGAAATAAATAGAATAGATTAGTTTCTGGGTATATATTCATAATCAGTTCTTAAATACTATTTTATGTTGTGTAGTAAATATTTGGATTGCACTTATTTCAATTTTTTTATCAAACCTAAAATATATTCAGTCTTAAAACTCATTCATGAAAATCCTTGTTCTTCAACAAAACATATATACACACAAAAACACACTTATGTGATTAATATAACTACAAATATGTTTTTTATTTATTTTTACAAGGCTAGATAATTTTTCTTCATTTTGGTAAATCTTATGAATCTTTGGTAAGTCTTATGAATATACTAAGAGCCAACAAGTTCCATATTAAATATCAAATAGTGACCAATTGTCCAAATTATTTTGATGATCAATACGTTGAGACCACTGTTAATTACTATATCAGTTTTCTTGAAAATCAGATATTAATAACTTACCTTGAAAATTATGTTTAATTCAAAATCATACCATTTTTTTCTTTTTCTTTTTGGCAGTTGGGAAAAAGATTAAGAGAAAAAAATATTGTGGCAGGATTTTCCCTGTCCAATTACATTAAAATATTAGTGTAGCAGGAGGCCTGTGATTGGGCAGGAAAAAGGGAAGAGGCGCTAAGAGTTGGGATTGAGAGAGAGACTGGGGAGAGAGGAGAGGAAGCAAGATGGGAGGTGATGAACAGGATGATTCAGATTCAGCATAGCTTTAAATAGCTACAGGTAGATATAATAAAATTTAGGGATGAGATAATTAAGGTAACTTTTCTAATCTAGGTAGGCAGCTTGTATCATTATCAATTGGCTGTGAAATTATTGTGTGGGCATCTTGTGAGTTGAAAATTTATTAATATGTAAATACGACCATTTAATTTATAAGCTTCTAGAGTTTTGTTTCTACTGGGTTGCTGAGTCTTGTGGCAGCTGACTGTGGGGTGGGTGGTTGTTTTGTAGGGCTGACTTGGCAACGACCTGCCAAGGGAACTCAGGAGCTCTGGGCCAGAGGGTCTGCTGAGCTGAGAATACCCTTCTGGAGTCATGTGGCCCACCGATGTCCTGTGTAATGCAGTAACTTGCCATTCATCATATTATTTCCTGCAACAATATATAGTATGCATTAACAGTTAGTGAAGTCTTAGGGAAAACTTTCTATGAAAAAGAACATAAATGGGGATTTAAACTTTTCATTTGAACTAAAATTTTTAATTACATTTTCTTAAAACTTTCATGCACATGTATTCCTAGGAAGACCTTTACATACACCGGTGGGTATTTGCAAACCACATTTACAACTACAGTGGTAAAAGTCTGGCCTGAATGATTTCTTTGATTTCAGATTTTCCCCGAGTTATCATTATTCTCAGTTGAACAATGTCACCTGAGCCACAAGCACTGATAGCAAATTGAGCTTGTGTTTGTGACAGGTATGCTCTTCTGAAAGGAAGTTGTTGGCTTACGTATTCCTTGAGTCCAGGTGATATGTTAGTTCATGGCAATCTACTTCCAAATCCTCCCACCCAGCTTTGTGTAACCCACTACTGAACAATCACAAACTCCCCAAGTGTCATAGGGTATTTAATTAAGCTTGGGTGCTATCAAATCACACATTTCAATTCACTTTGTTAGCCCAAAAAGCTGAAAAATTTTAAGCCAGATATGGAAATGGAGATTATTGTTTTTCTGGGGAAGTCTGCTTTTGTTTAAATGTTAATTATGCTGTTTCATGGATTCATGAATTTTATTCAGCTTTGAGAAAGATGAGTGTGTTGCTAATAACATCTAAAGAGTAATATGATTTTATATTTAGGATAAATATAAATGATAAGAATATTCTCCACTAGGTAAATGGTACATAAACCTCCTAAAATAATGTTAAACTCAAGAGTACTTCAGAGCACTGCCATTCATTGAAGGCTAAAAAAAGACAGCCAACACCCCTATAGCACATTTGATTTCACATGCATTTCATTATCAAGAAGGTTAATCTATAAAGGAAACCTCAGAGATAAATGTCAGAAAAAAGGATGGTGCATTACACCAGCAATACATAATATAGACTTACTGTTCAAAGTGCTTCCACTGCCAGGATATAAGGAGCTTGTATATAACCACAAGTGAAATGGATATTCTCTGTACACTTTAAACAAACCTATTAAAAGAGAGAATTGAGCGTGGCAGGATAGGGCATATATAATTGTCCTAGTGAGCACAATTTATCTCACCTAATAGTGCAGTTAATTCTGGAACATCCCCTTAGCAATAATCACCATGCTGAGTATTGTAGAAATCCCTATCTCTGCTGCATAATTCAGCAAAACAAATGGGCACTTGAAGATTTCCTTCCATGTAAAACTCACATCTAGATTTACCATTTTATAAACTCAGTGCCCCAGCTTCACTGACATAAATTCACTGCAATTCACAGTCTGGGCTTTTTATTATTTCTTTCCCTTCTGTGTGATTTTTGTATATTCCTTCTATAGAAATAAAAGAAAAATTTAACCCAATAGGCATGTTTATTAAGGTACCCTACTTAATATATAACTATTTAACTGAAGTCCCTTGAGAAGAATCTAGCCTATGTGCAGGACACATAGACTCTTTATAAAGGTGGGAGTTGCAGTTAGAAGTTTTTTATCTTGTCCCAGAACCTTACCATCACTCACACTGTTCAACAAGGGTAGTAAGCATTCCCATCCTTTTTACCACATCAGTTAGTGGTAAGTTTTAAAATTTTGGAAAAATCAAAAGCCTTTTCATTTTATGCTAATCAAGCCCTTATTTGGAAGATAGCTAAAGATGTAGCTTCTAACCACGACAGCACTGGCTGTCATTTGCTTGACCACATTCTTCAAACCTGGAATATGCCTTTCAACAACAAATTAGCTCTTTGATTAGAGTGTTCTTTGCACTCTTCTTTGGTACTTCATTCCCACATTTCTCTGTTCATCAAGATTTTGCAAGATGCCCATAGCCCCAAAACAATGAGACCAGTATTTTCGAATTTCTCTGTGGGTAGGATTTTGTCTAGAGGTATCATTAGTTGTCAGGGCCCAGAACATTCATCACAAATACTGATCTTATTTTTACACTAGAGGAAAAGCTCTTGACATGGAGTTTTACAAAGTCTTGACACTTTAGTCTAGGACTCTGATTTAATTGGTGAGTAAGGTCTACTGAGTATAATTTTCTGAAGCTCTTTGAGATAATGTAATATAATACAACGGCTAATGATTTTTTTCAGTACCACCCATTTGCCTTCAAATTTCATGTAGTCATTTTTAAAAGCTGAGTAATACTCTATTATGAAAATATATATCACATTTTCTTAATCCATTTTCAATTTGGGGCATCTAGGTTCTGTCCACTTTTTGGCTATTTAAAATAAAGCTGCTTTGAACATAGATGAGCAAGTGTCATATGGTAGGACAGAGCAGCCTTCCAATATTTTCTCAGGAGTAGTATAGCTGGGACTTGAGGTACACCAGTTCCCAGTTTTCTGAGAACTGCCATATTAACTTCCAAAGTGGCTGTACAAGTTTCACAACAACCAGCAATGGAGGAGTGCTCCCCTTGCTCCACATTCTTCCCAGCATGTGCTGTTCCTGAGTTTTTGATCTTAGACATTCTGACAGCTGTAAGATAGTACCTCAGAGTTATTTTTGATTTGCATTTCTCTGGATGACTAAAAAAGTTGAACTTCCTTTAAGTGCTTCTCAGCTTTTAGAGATTGCTCTGTAGAGAATTCTTCCTACCACATTTTTTAGTTTGGTTATTTGGTTTGTTGATGTCTAGTTTCTAGAGTTCTTTATATGCTTTAGATGTTGGTCGTCTCTAAGAGGTGAAATTGTTGAACATATTTTCCCATTCTGCAGGGCAGTTTGTCCTTCTACAGGCTGCTGTTTATCCTACTGACAGTATCCTTTGTCCTTTTCAGTTTCATGAGGTCCCATTTATTAGTTGTTAATCTTAGTGTCTGTGCTATCAGTATTCTGTTCAGGAAGCTTTTACTTTCTTTTCTTTTGGGTTTCGTGAATTTATTTTTATGATGAAGTCTTTGGTTTACATGTACTTGAGTTTTGTACAAGGTGATTGCTATGGACCTATTTGCATTCTTCTTTATGCATACATTCAGTTAGACAAGTACCATTTGTTGAAAAATGCTTTCTTTTTTTTTTTTCATTGTATGGTTTTGGCTTTTTTTTTTTTGTCAAAAATCAAGTGTCTATAGGTGTGTGCATTTAATTCTGAGTCCTCTATTCAATTCCATTGACCAACCTATCTGTTTTTATTCCAATATCATGTAATTTTTATTACTAAAGATTAATAATAGAGCTAGAAATTAGGAATGGTGACACAACCAGAAGTTCTTTTATTGTTTGAGATCATTTTAGTTATTCTGGATTTTATTTTCCATATGAAGTTGAATGTTGTATTTTCCAGTTTGTAGGGATTTGTTGATTGCTTTTGGAAGGATGGCTTTTACTCTGTTAATTGAATATATCCATGGAAAATCTTTTCACGTTCTGATATCTTTTTTAATTTCTTTCTTCAAAGACTTCAAGTTTTTGTCATATAGGTATTTCACTTCTTTGGTTAGAGTTACCCCAAGATATTTTATATTATTTGTAGCTGTTGTGAAGAATATTGTTTCCCTAAATTCCTTCATGGTCACTTTGCCACTTGTATATAGGAGGGCTACTGACTTTTTTGAGTTAATCTTGTATCTAGCCACTTTGTTGAAGGTATTTATCAGCTTTGAGAGTTCTCTGATAGAATTTTGGGGTCACTTTTGTATACTATCATATCTGCAAATAATGCTACATTAATTTCTTCCTTTCCAGTTTGTATCCTGCTGATCTCCTTCACTTGTCCTATAGCTGCAGCTAGAGCTTTAAGCACTATATTAATCTATATGGACATATTGAACAATCTTGCATTGTTCCTGATTTTAGTGCAGTTGTTCCATTTAATTTGATGTTGCCAATCACTTACCATTAATTGCCTTTATTATGTTTGTTGTATCCCTGCTCTCTCCAAGATTTTTATCATGAAGGGGTGTTGGACTTTATCAAAGGCTTTTTTAGTGTATTAAGTTAATCAAGTGTTTTATTTTTCTTTCAATTTGTTTATATGGTGAAATACATATTTTCTTATATCAAAACATTTCTACATCTCTAGGATGAATTCTACTTGAAAATGTTGTGTGATATTTTTTGATGTTTTCTTTGACTCCATTAGCTAGTATTTTCTTTTGTATCAATTTTCATGGGGAAAATTGGTCTATAATACTTTTATTGTAGAGCCTTTGTATGGTTTGTGTATCAGAGTAACTGTGACATAAAATGAATTTAGCAATGTTGGTAATGTTCTTTTTGTTTCTATTTTGTGAAATTATTTGACAAGTATTGTAATTAGCTCTTTTTGAAAGTCTTGTAGAATTCTGCGTTAAAACCACTGTCAGGAAGCTTTTCTTCTTGGGAGACTACTAATGAGCTCTTCTCTTTCCTTAGGTCCATAGGTCTATTTAAATTTTTAATCTGATTTGGAAAGTGGTATCTACCAAAAACTGTTCATTTCCTTTAGGTTTTCCAATTTTGTGGAGTAACAGTTTTTGAAATACAACTTTAAGATTATTAGGATTTCTTCAGTGTCTCTTCTTATACCCCTTAACCTTTCATTCTCTGCCTTTTAGTTAGTTTGGCTAAATATTTGTTTATCTTGTTAATTTTCTCAAAGACCCAACATTTTTTTCTTTTTTTCATTGATTCTTTATACTGTTCTTTTTGCTTCTATTTTATTGATTTCAGCCCTGAGTTTGATTATTTCTAGTCATTTACTCATCTTGCATGTAAGTGCTCCTGTTTAGAGTGTCTCTCTAGAGCTGTCAGGTGTGTTGGTTAGTTGCTAGTATGAGATCTTCCTTCTTTTTTTTTTTTTTTAATGAAGGCATTTCCTCTTAGCACCACTTTTATTGTGTCTCATAATGTTGGGTATGTTGCGCATTAATTTTCATCAAATTCTAAAGAGTCATTAATTTCTATCTTTGTTTCTTTCTTGACCCAGTGATCATTGCATAGAGAGCTTTTTAATTTCCTCAAGTTTTTAAGCGTTTTCTCTTTTCTCTGTCTTTCTATTGGTGAATTAAGTGAGAGACATTAATGAACAATAATTGTTAATTCCTGTTTTGTTGTTGTTGGTGGTGGTAGTGGTGGTGGTGGTGGTAGTGCTGGTGGTGGTGGTGGTGAGGGTGATGGTGGTGATGGTGGTGGTGGCGGTACGTGTGTGTGTGTGTGTGTGTGTGTGTGTGTGTGTGTGTGTGTGTGTGTGTGTGTGTGTGTGTTTATGTGTACATCATCTTTGGTGTTGGTGATGTAAGATTATTTATTTCCTGTGTTTTCATGAGTCTAGTTGGCCTCCTTGTGATGGAGTTTTCTTTTCAATATTTTATGTAGGGTTGGATTTGTCAATAGATATTGTTTAAATATATCTTACTTATATTTCTCCTTATATGTTGATTGAAAAGTTTGTGTATACAGTAGCCTAAATTGGCATCTGTGGTCTCTTTGAGTCAATAAGACAGCTATTGAGGCCATTAAGAAGTTAGTTGTAATTCTAATAGGCCTGCCTTTATACATTACTTGGTCTTTATCTCTTGCAACTTTTAAAATTCTTTATTTGTTCTATATGCTTATTGTTTTGGTTATTATCTGGTGAGGGATACTTTTTTAACCCAATGCATGTGGTGTTCTGTAAGGTTCTTGTATGTTTATAGGCATATCCCTCTTAAGCTTAGGAAATTTTTTTCTACCATTTTGTTAAAAATATATTTTGGATATTTGAGCTGGGATTCTTTTTCCTATGCTAGTCCAATTATTCTTAGCATTTCTCTCTTCATAATGTCCCAGATTTTCTGGATATTTTGTGTCAGGAATTTTTTAGACTTCACACTTTCTTTGAACAGATGTATCAATTTCCTCTATTGAATCCTCAATGCCTATTTTTTGATAAGTAGAGCTATTCAGGTTATGAAATTATTTATAAGATAAGAAAATCACTGAGGTCTTGACAGATCTCTTATAACTAAAACACTGCCATTGTTCATCCTCTTCACCTATCACATGCCTAGGAACAGTTAAATATTTTGAAGACATACTTTATTGTCTGTATACTACACATATAAAATTTCAACTGCATCTATTAATTCATGGTGTTCTAACTAAAGTAACAAATCATTTGACATCACAGTAAAGCAATTGTCATGGATAATTCTTTTGTAAACTGTCATACTGATGAAGAAAGGGCAAAAATATTTTTCATCTCATTGTCAGTAATTTTATATATTAAACGTGTTGGCACTGATATTTATTTAAAGCACAGAGCATCATTGAATCTACTAGTAATCTGGACAACAAGAGAATGTGCTAGTTGCTGCCAAACCCGTGGCATGTTTTTATAATTATAATCAGCTAAACTGCCCAAGTGAGGGATACCATTTAAGTCAGGAAATGAAAAGATTGAGTTACTTTTCTTCAAATATGTAACTGCTTGTTAAGGGATGCTAGGGTTTTTGTAGCAACTGATTGTGTGCTGTTTATAAGCACTTAACAATTTTCCTAGTTTTTTCTAATAAAATATTAATGCAATCAAATCTAAAATGCTTTTTTTCATACTCATCTTCTTGAAGGTGATATTGTAAAGTATTTTTTTGAAAATGAGGGAATAAATTTTGATTTAACTTTATTTATGTAAGTTTAAAATTGTCAGACTAAACCATTTAAAAATTTTAATTTTTTTTCATTCTGATTGGATTGGGTCTTTATGACTTTTAAAGGCTTTTCTGCAAAGTGTTATATGTACACATATGCCAGGTACTAGTACACTGCTGAGTGTACAGGATGAGGTTCTGACATCAACAGTACAATTTAGAAACAACAGTACACACAGAAACAGCACACACACACACATTCACACACACACACACACACACACACATTCACACACACACACACACACATTCACACACACACACACACACACACACACACACACACATTCACACACACACACACACACACATTCACACACGCACACACACATACACACACACATTCACACACACACACACACACATTCACACACACACACACACACACACACACATGCACATACATGCATGGAAAGAAGGTAAAGCAACATTTCTCAGGAATAACAGCTACTGTTTTCCAGTTCTAAGAGGAAGCTGTTCACCTTGGGGCAATGGTACGATCAGGTAATTTTCTGCTAGACCTGAAGACAGGGCAAGGATGGGTAATTTCTGTACTCCGACACAGCTTTAAACTTGACACTTTCTCTAATGTACAGACACACTGTAAAATCAGGAAAATCCATTATACAAAAACAACCAAGTATTAAGTCAGAGTTATTAGTGGTATATGAACTGACGTTCTTAAACCTGGTGCAGGGTAAGCATAGAATAAATCTGAGGCATAATTTTGACCTGAAAAAAGTGAATAAGAGTGTAAAGGAAATCTTTGCCCATGGAAACTTTAGTTGCCCCAAGACTAACCAGCTTAGAACCCTGCACCACCAATCCGATTGTGGTTGGATCCACCCACCATCCCAGTTTGGTATGATTGGGAGACAGCATGCACAGTGGGGTCTGCCTGAGGCACAGCCAGCAGAGTCAGGTACCCTGATCTTCACTGTGTGGCTCCAATTCCCCAACATTCCCAGAGAGTCCTGCTGCCATCAGTATGGTCTAGCCAATACCAGGGAAAGCAAGATCCCTAAAAGAAAGCATAAGAACCCAACCATAGAAGAAAACTTCCCTAACCTAAAGAAAGTGATGCCCATGAACATATAAAAAGCCTACAGAATTCCAAATAGGCTGGACCAGAAAAGAAATTCCTCCAGTCATATAATAATCAAAACACCAAATGCACTAAACAAAGAAAGAATATTAAAAGCAGTAAGGAAAAAAGTAACATATAAAGGCAGACCTATCAGAATTACACCAGAGTTCTCACCAGAGAGTAGGAAAGCTAGAAGATCCTGGGCAGATGTCATACAGACCCTAGGAAAACACAAAAAGACTACTATACCCAGCAAAACTCTCAATTACCATGAAAACAAGATATACCATGACAAAACCAAATTTACATAACATCTTTCATAAATCCATCCCTTTAAAGGATTATAGATGGAAAACACAAATACAGGAGGGAAACTATACCCTAGAAAAAGCAAGAAAGTAATCTTCTTTCAATAAACCCAAAAGAAGATAGCCACACAAACATAGTTCCACCTCTAACAACAAAAACAACAAGAAGTGACAAACTCTTTTTTTTATATCTCTTAACATCAATGGACTCAATTCCCTAATAAAATGACATAGACTAACAGACTGGATATGTAAACATGGCCCAGGATTTTGCTGCATATAGGAAATGCACCACAATGGCAAAGACAGACACTACCTCAGAGTAAAAGGTTGGAAAACAATTTTCCTAGCAAGTGGTCCCAAGAAACAAGCTGCAGTAGCCATTCTATTATCAAATAAAATCAACTTTTAACCAAAAGTTATCAAAAAGGATTAGGAAGGACACTTCATACTGGTCAAAGATGAACTCTCAATTCTGAACATATTTGCTCCATATGCAAGGGTACCCACATTCATAAAAGAAATGTAAATAAAGCTCAAAGCACACATTGCACCTCAAACAATAATAGTGGGAGACTTCAACATCCCACTCTCACCAATGAACAGATCACGGAAACAGAAACTAAACAGAGACACAGTGAAACTAGCAGAAATTATGAACCAAATGAATTTAATATATATGTACAGAACATTTTACCCTAAACAAAATAATATACCTTCTCTTACTCATAGTATCTTCTCCAAAATTGACTGTATAATCAATCACAAAACAAGCCTGAACCAATACAAGAAGATTGAAATAATAGAATGCATCCTATCAGATCACCACAGACTAAAGCTGGTCTTCAGTAACAACAAAAAGCAACAGAAAGCCCACATAGAAATGGAAGCTGAGCAACACTCAACTGAATGGTAATTTGGTCAGGGAAGGAATGAAGAAAAAATTAAAGACATTTTAGACTTTAATAAAAATGAAGAGACAACATACCCAAACGTATGGGAAATAATGAAAGCAGTGGTAAGAGGAAAACTCATAGTTCTGAATGCCTCCAAAAAGAAACTGGAGAGATTATACTAGAGCAGATCAACAGCATATCTGAAAGTTCTATAACAAAAAATAAATAAAAAAGGGAAAAAATGCACCCAAGTGGAGTAGACAACAGGAAATAATCAAACTTAGGGCTGAAATCAACCAAGTAGAAACAAAGAGAGATATACAAAGAATAAACAAAACTAGGAGTTGGTTCTTTGAGAAAACCAACAAGAATGATAAACCCTTAGCCAGACTAAATAGAGAGTACACAGACAGTATCCAAATTAACAAAATCAGAAATGAAAAAGGAGACGCAACAGTAACTGTGGAAATCCAAAAATCATCAGATCCTATTACAATAGCCTGTACTCAACAATGGAAAATCTACATGAAATGGATGATTTTCTAGACAGAAACCAGGTACCAAAGTTAAATCAGGATCAGATAAACCATCTAAACAGCCCCATAACCCCAAATGAAATAGAAGATGGGCTTTAATCCATGGTGATTTAATAAAATGCATGGGGTTATTTCAATCTTCTATATATTGATGCTTGCTTTGTGAGATTTTATATCCTTAAGTCTGTAGTTCCTGTTCTCTTTTCTAGGTTTTTCTATTTCCAGGATTACCTCAGTTTTTGCTCTCATTATTACTTTTATTTCACTTTTCTGAAAAACCTATACCAAACTAATTGGTTTGGTGAAAATAAACATGTAGTATAGAAAAATAAGAATGTTTTTAATTTTTTCAATGAATCGCTGGGGTTTTGTGTTTTGTTTTTTTCTTTATTTATGTATCAAGGTTCTGTGTGTGTATATACAGTGCATGCCAGAAGAGCACATCACATACCATTACAGATAGTTATAAGCCACCATATGGTTGGTGGGAATTGAACTCAGGACATCTTGGAAAGCATCATCCAGTGCTCATAACCACTGAGCAATCTCTCCAGCCTGAGTGTTTTTAATGTTAAAAAACATATTTTACACACGTGTAAGGTATTTATGGACCATACTGGTATGGAGGTTAGAGCACATTGCAGAGTAAGTACACTTGTTTCAACTTTATATTGTTCTCAGGATGGAATTCCAGTTGTTACACTTATGTGGAAAGTACCTTTGCTCAGTAAATTCAATTTCTCATCTCTAAATAGTACAGTAAAAAGCTCATGTTAAAACCTCAAGACTATGTGCCAGGAGTGGTATAGCTTGGTACTCAGGTAATACTATGTCCACTTTTCTGAGGAACCACCAAACTGATTTCCAGAGTGGTTGAACCAGCTTGCAATCCCTCCAACAATGGACAAGTGTTCCTCTTTCTCCACATCCTCTCAAGCACCTGTTGTCACCTGAGTTTTTGATCTTAGACATTATGACTGATATCAAGTGGAATCTCAATGTTGTTTTGATTTGCATTTCCCTGATGACTAAGGATGTTGGACATTTCTTTAGGTGCTTCTCAGCCATTCAAGATTCTTTAGTTGAAAGTTCTTTGTTTACCTCTGTATCCCATTTTAAACTGGATTATTTGATTCTCTGGAGTCTAGCTTTCTGAATTCTTTATGTATATGGTATATGGTATATTGTATATGGTACATCTTTCAGATGTAGAATTGGTAAAGATCTCCTAATCTATTGTTTGTTATTTTGTTCTATTGACAGTGTCCTTTGCCTTACAAAAGATCCAGCTACCCTGTGAAATATAGATGGGTATATACCACTCCTGAGCATATATCCAAAAGAAGCTCCAACATATAACAAGGACACAAGCTCTACTATGTACATGCCATCCTTATTTATAATACCCAGAATCTGGAAAGAACCCAGATGTCCTTCAACAGAGGAATATGGTACATTTGTATAATGGTGTACTACTCAGCTATTCAAAACAACGATTTCATGAAATTCTTAGGCATGGATGGAACTAGAAAATATCATCCTGAGTGAGGTAACACAATCACAAAAGAACACACATGGTATGCACTCACTGACAAGTGAATATTAGCCCAAAAGCTCAGAATACCCAAGATACAAGTCATAGACCACATGAAGCTCAAGAAAGAAGACAAAGTGTGGGTGTGTTGGTCCTTAGAATGGGGAACAAACTACTCATGGGATCAAATACAGAGAGAGCTAGGGTGGAGCAGAGACTGAAGGAAAGGCTATCCAGAGACTCCTCCATGTAGCTATCTATCCCATATACCAAATGCAAACACTATTGTGAATGCCAAGAAGTGCATGCTGACAGGAGCCTGATATGACTCTCTTCTGAAAGGCTCTGCAGAGCCTGACAAATACAGAGGCAGATGCTCAAAGCCAACTATTGGACTGAGCATGGGGTCCACAATGGAGAAGTTAGGGAAAGGACTGACTGGTCTGAAGGGGTTTGCAACCCCATAGGAAGAAAACAACATCAACCAAGCAGACCTTCCAGAACTCCCAGAAACTAAACCACCAACCAAAGTGTACAAATTGAGGGACCCATGGCTCCAGCTGCATATGTAGCAGAGGATGGCCTTGTTGGACATCAATGGGAGAAGATGCCTTTGGTCCTATGAAGTCTTGATACCCCAGTGTAGGGGAATGCCAGGGCAGGGAGATGGGAGTGGGTGGATGGGGGAACCCCCTCATAGAAGCAGAGGGTAGAGGGTGGGGTAGGACTTTCATGGGATGAAATCCAGAAAGGGGATAATATGTGAAATATAAATAAAGGAAATATCCAAATTAAAAAGAAACCTTAAGATTATATAGAAAAAGATATTCTAGTAAGTTTATCAAGTAAGAATGGTGCTATATTCAAAGATTATGTTGTTTTTGTATTTAGCTTCATTCCTATATGTAAATTTCAGTATTCATTTTTCTGTGAATAGTTAAAAGGAAAGAAAGAGTATGCTAAAGATAGAGTAGTTATAATAGGTAAACATCATAATCAGATAGAAAATAAAGGTCAATGATGAGTTCCAGAAAGATGAATCAATCATCTTTCAGAAAATGGGAGTGAAAAACACTGATGTTATCTCTCTAATCTGAAGGAAATTCCTATTAGTGGTCTTTCCAGCAAGAATTCCTTGTGAACACTGGACATTGAGGAAAAATAGTCATCAAAGTGAACACAACTTGATGAACAAAGAGGAATCTAGAATGGCTGAAAAAAAAACAAAGTTTAGAGCTGGAAAGCTTTGAACAAAAAGAAAAGAATTCTTAAATTTCACAGTAATGTATGGAGTTTTGTAGCTGATCATTAATCCCAATTTAAAATCATGGTACTAACCAAAGGTTCAGAAGAGTTTAGCGAGTTATCAGTGTCCCAAACATGAGAATAAAAACATAAATATTAGTCACTAAAATGAGAGTTAAACTCAATAAGTAGAATTTTTTGATCAGTTCAGGAATTTTCAGGTTTTGAGCATAACACCACCTCAACACACATAAGCATGTATGCAAAGAGATACTCACACATACATGAATATATATATATGTATATATATATATATATACATACACACACACACACAGAGAGAGAGAGAGAGAGAGAGAGAGAGAGAGAGAGAGAGAGAGAGAGAGAGAGAGAGAGAGAGAGAGAGAGAGAGAGAAAGAGAGAGAGAGAGAGAGAATGAGAAAATTGCATCAATGAATCCATGTGTGCCTTTGTAACTCAGGCTTGTATATGGTACTAGCATGAACCATATATCTCTCAGTCTTGGGGCGAGATCTTTTACACTCTTGGAGAGAACTTGTTTCAGTCTTTGCCCTACATTTTAGAACATTTCAAGGTTTCGGTTGTGTGACTAATCCTTCAGAGTGTGTTACTTTGTACTGAAATGAGATCTGTAGCACTGGAAATTTTCATGACAAGAAAGAAAGAAAGAAAGAAAGAAAGAAAGAAAGAAAGAAAGAAAGAAAGAAAGAAAGAAAGAAAGAAAGGAAGGAAGGAAGGAAGGAAGAAAGAAAGAAAAAAAGAAAGAAGATTTCAACCTATGAGTCCTTCCCTATCAGGAGGAAAGCAGTAGAGTTCTGCACATTAAAACACCTTAATCTCCACAGTAAGAAGGTAGAATATAACAGAAAAGAGAGGAAAGCTGAATCAGGAGACAATAGTGAAATGAGTATAAGGCATGACTTTTGGCAGAAACTAAAATGGTTTAAATTTATACTATTTACATTATTCAGCAAACATTCTCACTTTGTCTTAAGGATTTCAGAAAGAATTTCTCCAAAAGCAAATAGACATGAATGACTTTGTTGTAAAATAATTACAACATTTTTAGAAGTGCTTTTGCTAAATAGAAATAAGTAACATGGGAAAATGTTAATATAAGAAATATTCCAGCTATGTTTAATATTGGAGACATGAAAGATAAATTGTAAGGAATGATTAATGCATGAATTACATAGGTCTTAATCCATTCCGATGTTAATAACTCATCATTCAAATGTTCAGACACCCACAATCAAATCTAACTCATTTATAATGTACATTTGTCTAATTTGCTTTTCTGAAAATAGTCGCTCAAATGAAAATTTTACATTTCCATAATATAGATATTTATTACCCTGATTATGATATTGACATACAAAGCTATACATATTTAATGCACCCAAACTCTTTGTTTGAATGTGCAGCACCCTTGAAACCATAATTACCATAAACTTACTCATAACATTCAAATTTTCCTCTAAAATGTTTAGTTTTTAGATTGCTTTATATTAATTTTCTTTTTGTGATAAGAACACGTATGATAAGGTATACATGTTCAACATAATTTTAAATATATTTCCCTGTACTGACAATCCTACCCCATATACTGCATCAGAGTTTGAGAATACACTTACCATAAATGATGAATATCTTCCAAGTTCTGCCCCTCAAGTCTTTAGTAACTGATTGTGCTTTTTCTTTCTATGTATTTGATTCTAACAAGGAAATCTCGCAGTGATGTTTCCAGAACAAATAATAGAAAACCTTATGAATCAGTGAGGATAATTTGACCATAACTTTGGGGCAGGAATTTTGGCCCTCCATTGCATCTGGGGTGACAAGCCTCATACATGTTGGAGATGTATGCACTTCAATAAGCTGTAGCATTGACAGTACCAAAGAGACAATTACAGGGAAGTTTCTAACAAAAATTAAATGTTATATTTCAGTGCTATCTCATACTGTAATGAATGAGTCCTTAATCTATTCCCTATGACTAGAGGGATTAGCTTAGAAAGCATACTTGCTGTAAAAGGTAGTTTTCTCAGGTGGGAAAACAAGACTGGTGAATGTGACATTGGATATGTTTATATTTTAGGCACCAAATTATTTTCTGAATACAATTCTACTTATTACTTATTGAGTACTATGTTATGTATCAAAAACATTTTAGATATGAACTCACTTAAACTTTATAAGATTTAAGTGCTATGTTCTCTATTTTATAGATTAGACTAATTAGACTGAAGTTGAATAAGATTTCCAAAATGAATTTGCCCATCAAAATAACCTAGTTTTAAAATCTGATCTTTGTCTCCCATGACACTAATAATGCCTTTATTTATCATTTTGAAAGAATTATTTCCTTCCATAAGGTGTAACAGATACTGACAAAATCATATAAACCTCTTTATTCTTTATTATTCTGTAAACAGAACTTCATTTTCTAACATATCTTCCAAAATCTAGCTTCTACCTCTTCTTTATAGGACACTCTGTTACCTCCAAATAGCCATTGGATACATAGATGGCAGGTAAGACATGGTCTCCCATCAGAAGAGCCCAAGAGACTCCCAGAACAGTATAAGTTTTTGGTATTACCCTTTGTTGCTACCCCGATCTTGAAGAAAACCCTAATTGCTGAAAACACCACACACTTCAGACATAGGACTTCGAGAAGTTAAACTGGATTGACCTGTAATACTCCTCTGAGAGGACTAGCTCTCGTAGAATCTTAATGTGCTAGAGCTGCAAGGGAGAAAAATAGTCACTAGCTATCAGCCTGTAAACCACAACAATGGCCATAACTGGCAAAATATCACAAAATTCATTGTAGTAGATTCCAAATATGAATTTCAAAATTTATATCCTAAAAGTAACCAAGGTAATTTTCTCTCAAATGAAAGGAGAAAATGATGGGTAGAATAAACTTGCCCAACTACCTGTATCTGATTAGTTCATGAACTTCAGAGCAGATTCTACTAGAGTCATATTCATAAATCAGTGTAATTCCCCATTACATTATAAATAGTTATCTTTATATTTACAAATAAGTCATGTATCACCAATCAATCTTTATATTTACAAATAAGTCTATGAATCACCATCTATGCTTTATAACATAGATGGAAACCATCTCAGAAATTCACACTTGTTGAATGCAGAGGATAATTGATCTTGGAGTGCCCATCCCCATTTATACAGTAATACCTGAGACTGAGAATGTAACAGTGAAGAAAAGACTAGAAGTCAGTGGACCAGGACATTTGTTGTGAGTGCTATACCCATGAGATCTTAGCCTATGATTACCTGCACAAGAACTACAGAATGATACCACCAGTTTACATCCCAATATAGATATGGAAAATCTTAAGGTTTTCCAGTATAAATGAAGATCTTTATGCAATTAATGTCTGCTAAGAAAGGGAGACCCATGCTTCTCTAGGGACCAGCTCTCTGACAGTATTCCAACACCTAGTGGTGTGTCCTAAACCCATACATATGAGCATCAGTAAATGAACTCATGTAGTTGTTTATGTGTCAATTAAATATATGTATAATTATATTTGTACATATGCATGTTTATATGCAAATTATATTACAAATAGTACACATATTACATATACTAAATAAATTGCATATATGTACATATAAAACACTTATATTTAAGAGGCTGTGAGTGTGAGATCCTGGGAGACAGGACAGGACAGGGAGTGAGATGAAAGTTAAGGAGAGGATGGGATGAAAATTATGTATATATGGTGCCCATGCATGAAATTCTCAATACCATGACTTGAGACTCCCGTAGAATATGTACCAGGTCATGAACATGGGTGATATAGAAAGACATCACTTTTTTATATCTGATATGGAAAAACTCATGAATGCGTATTCTGTCTTTCACAATGGAAATATACTTGCACCAATTTATAAAAGAACTGATATGCTACAAGTCAATCCTAAATAATAGGGTACATTCTGCAAAATATTACAAATATGAATATTATTTTATATAAAAACTCATAACTCTGTAGTCAAACTATTCCCAGTTAGAAACATGTCCAGTGTTCCTTAACTTCAAGATGAATTTCCTATTGACAGTCTTCAGACTTTTCTAGTTTATCTAAATAATAACTAATGACTCAAGTCAAATTATTAAAGAAAGTATTTGAAAATATCATTTAAAATTAAAAGAAATAGCTGGGCAGTGGTGACGCACACCTTTAATCCCAACATTTGGGAGGCAGAGGCAGGCAGATTTCTGAGTTCTAGGCCAGCCTGGTCTACAGAGTATTTCCAGGACAGCAGCCAAGGCTACACAGAGAAACCCTGTCTCGAAAAAAAAAATTAGAAAGAGTAATTGGCAAGTGTTTGTCCAATCAAAGCTGGTTATGACAGAAAGGTGAATGTTAAGTTTAACATTTTAAGCTACAATCTGCCATATGATGACAATTAAATGATGGTTATTATCCTATGCAATTAGTATTTAATTGTAAATATTAATGTGTTTGAATTTTTCTTATGTACATCACATTAATTGCCTTTAAACTTACCTGTACCCATGAATCCAACTATATTTAAGTATTCTTACATATGAACTTAACATTAAAGTTTATATAAAATGGAAGCTCAATATCTTATACTGTTCTTGGTGAGATAGGTCACATATTTGATCTCCTTCCTCTCTTTTCACTGGGCAGTTTTCTTGACAGTTTATAGGAAATAGACACTTAAGAGTATATGATTATGTGTCAGAGGATACTGGGGTAACATTATTTTTACATTTATAAACTTATGATTTTACAATCATAAAATATTCAAAAAATCATCTGAGCATGCCTAATTATGTGACCAGTGATTTTACATTTTCCCAAGAGAGAAGGTTTATGATATGCAGATCTGGAAAATCTAGAGAGGCAAAGTGACTGTTGACGAACTCATGACAGCTGGGTACTTGAGTAAGGTTCTAGATATGCTTTTCTTTTGTCTCTCAGGACCTTCCAGTACCTCCACACTGAGAGACCAGGAGGCTTCTCAGGCTAAAGCTAGTTTGTGACTTGTGATTGTTTGTAATGTTACCTTGTACAAATATTAAGGGTATCCTTTTAAGCACACACAGCTATTTTCTATACATATGCTTAGAGCACGTTCCTAGGGAGTTAGCTCAATGTTTCACCTGGGCTGTATGCGCTATACTAATAGCATCATAGGGAATTGTAAGTCCAATAGACAGATAATGTTTGGAAAGGTAATGATAAATTAGTCAGCTTATGGTTGTAAAGCCCAAGAGGAAAGAAATGTAATATTACCAAAAAAAAAAAAAAAATAAGAACATCAAAACCTAAGAAAAGGAAACAACCCTTGGAAATATTCAAATGTGGGTCTCTCGAGGTGTGTTGTGGGTAGAACTCCTCATGCTTAAGCATAAGATTATGGGGGGTGTGGCAGTAACCTAGGATTAAACTCATTGTTAAAAAAGAAAGTAGACAATGAAGGAAAACCATTCTATTTACTCAGTATTCTTAATGAAGTAAGAAGTAACATGCCTTCAAATATCCATGAAAACTTAATCTGGAGAAATACATCAGAGCAATATCACCTGTGACAGACCCTGAGCAGTAGAGTGTAAAAATAAGAGGAGTTAAAGATCTGGTAGATAGAAGCATTCTGTACAATCTAAATGTCAGACAAATATCATGGGGATTATGACGTACTAGGAAGCAAGATACTGATAGCCTTTTGAATTAAACAGAGAACAGCTTTTTAAATAACTACAGGACTATCTAGAAAAACATCTCACTACATAAAATGACATTTACTATATTTATGGATTTTAAGACATTTATAGGACTTAAATGTCAATTATTTTCACAAATACTCCATGAATATTCATGTTTAAATATTTTTGGAAAGAAAATGCATAGGATAGAATCAGGCAATGTATCACTTACTCCATCCCACACAATGGCATAAAACGTGATCCAAAAAGACTAGAGATGTGCATGCTTTATATTATTTCAACAGCGCAAGAGTTCTAAGGCTTTTCCACCAAGGGAGAGAATTCTCTTTTCCTCCTGTCTGTCAGTTTCCAAGTAATTAACATGCCAACTTTGTGTAGCTGTGTCCAAGCAATTAACATGACACTGGAAAAAATAAAGGACTTCTTCTAATATTTCTTTCTTACAGTACTTAGTTTTGTCATCTTAAGTTTATAGAAGCAACCACCCAATTAATTTTCAAGAACATTGTTTATGGTAGATTTTCTTTGTCTCAAACATTTATCATTGTAGCATCATGACCACAATTGCATTAAAAACACTGCCCTCTCTTCAGTGATGTAGCATGAATGTTGGTTTCCTCAGTAAATCAGAACAGCAACATCAGACCACATAAAAAGGTAGAAAGAGGACTTGAAATAATCCCTTGTCATTTCATTCTGAATACTTGTTAAAGTATTTGTATTTTGGTTATTTGCCTTGAAATTTGTAGAAATACATGACTGAATAGTAATAGTGTAGGGTTGATTAAGACATAATATTGAAAAGAGCAACATGGAGTGTCAATAAGAGAAAAATACACAGACACATAACAGGGCACTGATAAGACTGAATTGATAGAGTATAATAAAAATAATAAATGAAGAAAGAAGCCATTGTCAGATCATATTATTCCCAAAACTACTACAAATGCTAATGCAATCGTTATTGAAACTGTACATAGAGTAGAACATGAAATCATAGCACCAAATCTGGAGACTGTTCTCATGGAAAGTTCCCAAATTAAATGATTAAATGATTCTATACACTGGACACATCTAACAACTTATTGTTTAATCCACTAAGTGGATTAAACAATAATGCACTACTTACTGCATTAGACAACTTTAAAAAATGTTGTTCAAAGTCTTGAGATAGGGGTCTTGGAGAGCACTAGACCTTTACCATTTACAAAAGAGAAGTATTTCTCTTGGTTTCTCTGTACTTGTATTTTCAATAAATCAATCTGATAAGTAGGAGAAATTCTACTGAAATAAACATCATTCTTATTCTCCTGTGAATACAAAAATTAAAAGATTTGAGGTAAATTATTTATAGCTCCAAAAATGGTATTTTATCCATAAAGATTACTTCTCCAATTGACAAATAGACCAAGTATATTAAAAATTGTGGAAAACATCCTTACATCCTTCTTAGGTAATTTTCAGAGTCAAAAGCAAAAACAAAACAAAAACAAAAACATGAGAAGGCATCTCTTCTCCACACTAAGAACCTCAGCATCAGGTGGTTGGATATGGAAATTCCAGAAGCCCTAGAAACTTCAGCATGAAGTTATGTGGCCATGGGCTTTAGCATGAAGTGTGCATATAGAAAGGTAATAGAATTCAAAGAGGGATGACTTTGCCCAAGGCTAGCCTGTTTCCTTTCTGGGTAGTATTCACTGGATCTGTTCCTCCATGTTGAACAAACACCCTAAAGGAATGAGGGAATTCTGATTGGTATTCTAAATGTTTTTGTTGTTGTTGTTGTTGTTGTTTGAGAAATATCTCAGAACAGTAATCTATGAGCAAAACTTAAAATGATCAGTTGCTCCCCTGTGAGCTATGCACAAGGTATTGCTATACCTTCAGCTATTTTTTTTATTTTTAATGATTTCCCTTACATTTCAAGATTAAAAGTAGTCTTTGTTTCAAACCTTTGCCTGTGGCCAATAAAGCTAGATAAGAATGATCCTATAGAAGAATAAAAGGGGCCAACGTCAGATGAAGGGGAGTATTAGTAATGTTAAGTACTGAATAAATTACAAGAAATAAAACAAACAGTACTTACCAGTAAGTCCATTAAACTGTAATATGATGTTACAGGTATTTGAAGAATGTAAAATCAAGAAAATTACATTTTGTCGGGCAGTAGTGGCACACGAGTTTAATCTCAGCACTTGGTAGGCAGAGGGAGGTGGATTTTTGAGTTCGAAGCCAGCTTGGTCTACTGAGTGAGTTCCAGGACAGCCAGGGCTATACAGAGAAAGCCTGTCTCCAAAAAACAAACAAACAAAAAAAAGCAAAAAACAAAACACAAAAAAAAATAGAAAGAAAAAAAGAAAATTACATTTTCAGAGAAAGTGCCAGATAAAATTATGAAGCTATAACAAGTATAATTATTGGGTTCTTCTGTAAAATAAATGCAAGGGAGGAATGTGTGAGATGGGTCATTAGCCACAAGGAGATATGTTAAGCGAGGTAATTTTTATTTTATAATAAATTAGAGGAAATAGAGGAACTGTGCATGAGAGACACAGAAAGGAGACCATGGGTTATGTTCCATAGGGAATGTAAAAGGTAAATTGGAGATGAGAAGAAGAACATCATTTACAGAGAATCCATAAAGCTGCAAGAGGCTAGGTGAACAGAAGGAATATTTCCAAGAATTACACTTTGAAGTGACTTTAGACCTAAGTGCGCACTAGTCATTTGGAAACAAAATGAAAGGATTAGGAGACTGAGGTGTTGTGCCACAGGACTGTGACATGAAACTGACACTACATATCTTGAAGGAAATGTTATCAAAAGTAGAGACCTTAATTCTCTTGTTTGTGGCCTTCTAATGCCTAGCAGCATAGTAGAAAGACAGTCATTGTAAAATAACTAAGTACATGATAGATAACAGTAGATATATAATAAAGACAGCTTCCAACTATGGCCTGAGATAATGAACATGTAACAACTTCTAGGTGGCCACAAACTAACATTTCAGCACTACACCTCCAGAGAATTGCTACAGAAGAGCTAAACAGATCATTACTTAGGTTATCTGCACCAACTTAAATAAGGACACTGATAAGGAAGATAAATTCCAGAAGCTATAGTTTTGGTTTCTCCTGGAGAGATGTGGACAAAGGTTGTTAGGAAGGATCCTTAGTGTCACAGGCATTATTCCTGGCTCTTATAGAGCTAGCAAGTCCCAGTCACAGGGGAGATACTTGCAGGATTATTGTATTCAAGAAGCTTCATTTCATGCTCTGTCTCTGAAACGTCACAAATGCTCAACTAGGACCAGTGTCTCAATTTGTTTCCTTACCTTTAAAATGGAAAGTAACTGTAAAAACATCAGAGAGATTTACTGAGCTAATGACAATTGTAATGGAACCTGTCTCATCACATGAAACCTCCCATACATATTGGGAGAAATGATACTGCATGTCAATCTTTCACTTAAATTCAGTGCGTGTGATAGACACAGAAAGTAAAAATTATAGAGAGAATGATGACAAGGGATAATTGCTTGAGTTTTTCTATGAAAAATAATATATGGACTATGCCTTCTCCATTAAGTAGAAAATGAGAATAAAGTTCAGGGTTAATTTTATAAAAAGCAGTTAGTGTGCTCCACTAGTGACAGAGTCTATTAACTTATTACCACTTAGTCCCATTTTTTACACATGGACAAAATATTAATTCAACCCTGAATATAGCCCTCATGACTGGAAGTAATTTTATCACCAGCTCATTAGGTCACTACTTGAAGTTTCTTATTGAAATATGAGTTTTTAAATAGCAAAAGATTTGCATATGTTAAATGGAATAAGATCTTAAAATTTAAAAAGAAGGTACTTTCTACTCTGATTAGTTGCAATGTGAAAGTGAAGTAAAGATGATTGGGGAATCCTTACAGGATATTTATAGGACAAGAGAACAACTTGAAAATGTTCTCTATTTTCTTGGTTTCATTTGACAAACAGGGAGGCAATATATTTTGGATGTGTGTTTAGGAGGTAAATCATACAGACTGTGAGGCACAGGCTTTGTGTAACAGGAGTGAGAACCTCAGCACCATCTATAGAGATACATCCCAAGCTCCATTTGAGGAACAGTCAAATGATTTTACCTTTCAAAGCATGCTTGTGTGATCCACGTGATCATTCAGTTTTTGAAAGGTTATGAAAACTGCTCTTATATGTCTACGTGTATAACTGTCTTATATGTATATGTCTTATATGTCCTTTTTCATGCTAATAAGAACTTTTGGTCTCTGAGTAAGGTGAACCACTGTTATATCACATCTTGAAATCAGAGAGGCGATCCAGAAAATACTCCAAATGGCCATATGTAGTTCATGGAAGCATTTTCTTGACACTTCCATGTCTTCTTTTCTCAAAACACAGTGGTAAAGGCTCTGTGTGCTCATGTGCCATCACTCCCAGTGACTTGAGTCTCTTGGCAATGATAGATGTTTTGCTTCAAGACATAGGATGTTCATGCTGTGTTCACCAGTGTAGCTCATCATTTTTTGGCAGCAGCAGCTATTGAAAACAAAATTGTAAAATATGACTGAACATAGAGTTTGACAATGGGGAATAAATTTTCCTATGACAAGAACATTTTTTAAACCTCTAAGTTTGTACTTAGTGATATGTGCTTTGTCAGAAATGATAGTAATTTTGGATTTTTAGTCAAGTGAGATTTAAGCACAACACAGTTAAGAACAACACAATCAAGTCATATTTGTTTAAGATATGAATTTAGTATATTCTTAACATACAATACCTGGCTATAATTTAAGTGGAAAAAAGTCATCGTACAAGGCTGTGATCATCAAATCTCCAGGTAATCATTATATTAGTTTGTGTATGAGAAAGGTGTGAATTCTATGCACATGCTCTTTCTGGTGGGGCTTACAAATCCCATTGTTTCTCACTCTCATTGGTATAGATTTTATTGTTCTTTAAAATTTATATAGGGAAAATGTAGACTTGTAAACATCCTTCAAAAAAATTAGACTACAACTGTCAACTTAGATGAGCTCAAGGTTTTCAAAGGATTGCTATGTATGTTTTGCAGTGGTGGTTAATCAATAAAATGTCGCTCTTCAGTTTGCAATATAATTCTCAGTTGTTAAAAAGCATTGCATTATGAAATATTTTTGGAGATGTCACTGAGATGAGGTGTTTTCTGTGTGTAGGGACACTAGCTTGGTGGTTTTCTTATGTCCTTGAAAAGGCAAACAGGGAGATGTGTATATATCGTGTATATGAATTTTCCAAAATATTTGAGGAACTATACTTTTGAGAAAGACTCATCTTTAATGACATATAATGAAGTAAGTATAGGTACCACATATTCTCAGAGAGATTTGTACTTTAAATAAGTAAAGCAAAGTCTACTTTTAGAACTTTTAAAATTCAGTGAGACAAAGGCATGAAATCCCACAAAAAAAAACCTTTCAAGGTCATTTACTATGGTTTGCTAAAATTACATTATACATAATACTTTCATATAATAACTTTCAGGGACTTGATGGTTTCATTTAAAATTACAGAGAAAATATGAAACATACTGATTTGTTTTCATAAGAATGAGTCACTATAACTAACAGCCTTAGTCTAACTCCAACTGTAAGAAAGTATCTTTTAAAATATAAACCATTCACATAAAATGTGTTCTTGATTCGTAGCTTCCTATGTTATGTTTGTAGCCTTTTCACTTTCCTTGATTACAGATTCAGAGGGGAGGAAAAGGATGATGATTCAAATCAGGAAGTCAGCATTGGTAAAATGTTGAAGGAGAAAGCAGACAAAAAAGCCCAACATTTAGACAAGAATCCTGAGGCTCAGGGCAAGTGTGTTGCACACTGGAAGTTCTGCATGGAACCAAGAAAAGGACTACAAGAAAACACTTCCAATGAAGAAGCTGAACCATCTAAGCATTTAGCAAAACCAGCAATGCAAGGATATGAATACTTTCTAAGTCTAAATTTAATTCCTATATGTCTAGGGGACTGATGGTAGCAGAGAATCATTAGGACAATTCAGTAGGAACAGAAAAAATATGTATGAGCATGAATCTAGTGAATGACTGCCTTGTATTATTTTATCATAATCTTTTAGTTTTTAATTTCTTTGTAAATTATAATTGATTGTGGTATTATTCCATATACCTGCTTCTGATACAGTGTTGCTCAAGAATACATAATAAAGGAAGTGACTTTTTGCAAGCCTATTTCATTTTCCTCATGTGCATGCTAGTTTTATGTCAACATGACAAAGGATAGAGTCATTAAAAAGGAAGGAATATCAAATGAGAATGTGACTTCATAATATCTGGCTATATGCAAGTCTCTAGGTCATTTTTTAAACTAGTGGCTGATCATGGAGACCCCAGACTATTGTGGGTGGTAGTGCTCTGGGCTAGTGGTCCTGGGTTCTGTAAGAAAGAAGGCTAATAAGGCCACCCATAAGCAGTACCCCTCCATGGTCTCTGCATCAACTCCTGTCTTCAACTCCCTGCCCTGTTTGAGTTTCTGTCCTGACATCCTTGAGGAATAGACAATGATGTGGAGGTATAAGACAAATAAACACTTTTATTCCCATGTTGCTTTTGATCAGCCTGTTTCTTGCAGCAATGGTTACCTTAACTAGAAGAATTAGGCTTTTCCCAGTGTGCTTTACCATAAAAGGTGCAGTACCACTGGTAGTACTAGTGACATATTGCTGTTTGACTGCAATGGAAGCAGCACTTCTCAGACAAGATTGCTCACATATTGACTGACAGAGACAACTTTTTGATTGCAGCTTAGTTTAACTGCATTAAACAATGTATACTGGACAGAATTATGGTACCCAGGTCTCCATTAGGATGCAAATACCTTTAAGTGAAGATTTAGAGATGGCTGCTATCAAGTCACCAACATCTATCAATGGTTAGGGATTTCCTTAAGTTTGTGAAAGCTTGAGAAACAAACATGCACACACACACACACACACACACACACACACACACACACA
>NW_022196905.1:3988310-3998468 GCF_008632895.1 Mastomys coucha
AGAGAGAGAGAGAGAGAGAGAGAGAGAGAGAGGAACACAGCTGCAGAAGAGACTGAGATAAATGAGGAACTCATTTGGTTTCAAGTCCTTAAAAATAATGCAACACCAGATTCTAATTCCTTGACTTGTAGAAGTAGGCCATCTTTGCTAGAAAACAGTACTTCCACTTGTTCTAAAGGAACCCTTTCTCTTGTGATATCATGTGTCCTCTTCAATATCTCAAACCCCATCCTATATTAGGCAATATTTTGGGTGAGAAAGTTACGACATGTGGTAATCTGAGGATAGAACTGGCAGGGTTGTACATAGAGAAGGGAGACCCAAATCAGTCATCTGGGCAAACTGAGAAATACATTCAGAACTGAGTTAAGAGAGAACATGCAATTATGCAGTAAATGATTCATCTTTAAAGGTGAGCTGTTTCAACAAACATTTTGGGAAAGACTCCAAGACATGGTACTGAAACAATATTAGGATGCCAATTTGAGGCATGGAAAAGAAATGTTGTTCCAGAATAAGTAAAATAAAATGTCTAAGACTATTGTAGCCAATGCTAATAAAATAGAGGAAATACATGAGACAAGTTTCCAGCATTCCTAGGGTTAGCAGGAATTCTAGGAAGGCACCTCACTTCATAGTCATAAGAAATAGAATGGTCAAAGCAAATAGAATAGAGGTTGCAGCCTAACTGTAGTCTAGGAATAGGGAAGGAACTGGTCTCAGTGACAGTCATGGTGATTGCAAACTCCCATAATAATGTGGTGTATGCACAGGTTCTTACTAGCTTAAAATAGGAAGTCTCTATTAGCCTTATAAGGAGAAGGGTTGGCATGGCAACCAGAATGCCATGGCAGACAAAATCACAGATATAGCTGACGCGACACAACGTTCTTGAGACCAAGATTTGCACCTAGTGTTACTCAGTATCTCCAATAAGAACTTGAAGCTCTGCTCTGTCTTCTGCCCACAATGCTTCCTGCAATGGCCTCAATAACTTGTCAGTATACTCACCAAGATCCTTTCTGTACTCATTTGGCTCAGTCCACTCAGCTATGAACAACTCTCTTTGTAAAATTCACTAAGAGTACTATTTTGCTTCTGATAATCTGTTCCTCTTTTACTGATAACTATTATTCAGTTTACTCAACCCACAGGTAATACTTTTTCCACAGATCCAGCGAACTTGGAAGGACTGAATATGTTTTTATTTGTGTTCCTGATTTTCTAAGAAGCATCTTCATTCCAGGACATATGCTTTTGATGTCATAGAATATTTCTTATTATGCCACTATAGTCGGGGTACCTAAATATGCTGGGTGACAGAGAGGTTCAGTTTTCTCACTTATAGAATGAAGGTATTAGAGCAGGGGATCTCTAAAGATGCAAGAGCCTCAAAGCTGTTTCTATGTTATTGAAGTGAAATGAAAAAAACCTAGTAACTTATGGAATTTTTAGCTTATCCCAGCTAGAGATTCTTCATAGCAGATTTTATGTCACAATGGGAACAGATGGAACTTGGGTCTATAATGTGCGTTTAATTGATTTAAAGCCTCATGATGCTCAACAGTGGAATGGCTTCTCTGGAATAGGTGCTCTGGAAAATGTGTCCACTCTCTGAGATGAAATTATGTTTATGATGCCTGTTGACTTTTCTATTGCAAGGACGTTCCAAGGACTTCGTTTGCCTGCTTGCTCTGATCAGCACCCTCTTTGTGTTTTCTTGCCCATTCTGAGAGGCCATTCACTCTCATTTGACAAGTGGAGTTAATGTTCTTCCTACTGGGTTACCTCTCCAAGCTCTTATATGAGGGTTTGTACCTAGCCCTATATTATCTTGTTCTGTGTTCAGTTGATATCCTTGGGAGGCCTGCTCTTTTCTGAAGGGAAACAGAGGAGGAGTGAATCTGAAAGAGAAGGGAAGGAGCCTGGGAGGAATGGAGGGGAGAAAATTGCAATCAGGGTGTACTGTATAGAACAATAAAAAAATAAAAACTGAAAAAAATCTGAACTAAGTTTCTTGATGATCTTTCCTGATCTCCTGATTCATTACCATTCTTTTATGTCAAAAGGAGAATGTGGGTTCAGCAATTCAAAAATGGAACTCAGTTTTTCTCCCTTTATATTTCTAGACCATTAACTCTATGATTATCTTCTAGTGTCTCAGTCACTAAGGCTGAAAAATTTCTATTCTATCACCATATTGCCATTTCCTTACCCCCTCCCTATTAGGAACAAAGGTCTACCATAATAGAAATGCTGCCAGGTCAAGGTTTGATTGTCTAGTTCAAATTCCAGTTCCTCTGTCTCCTGGCAGAATTTTTGGCCTCAACTCCCACTATGAAATGGAACCAATAGTTGATCCATGAGCTTCAAATGTGAATAACATATACGATGGCTACGGAGTTCTTGGTACACAGGAGTTACATATCAAGCAAAAGCTATGGTCCTCCTTAGCTCCCAAACTTTGCAGTACTTTCCCAAGTCTTTGCTGGCCTGTCTACTGTCATGGCACAGTCTTCCTTGCTGCACACACAACCATTCACTCCTCCCCTTTCCTTTATTGTTGCCTCAATAAGCACCTTATCACAACAGTGTCTGTCATCCAATTTTCCAATAAAACAACATTGTGCTTTCTAGAGCTCTCACTGGCTGCATAACCTAAATGCCATTTCCAAATTCATCTCATATGGCTTATTATTACCTATGTTATGTCAGAAAGTGTTCATGAATACCAAAAGACCCCAAAGAAGCATACGCCAATGCAGTTGCATTAAGGCATACAAGCTTGAGCTTGGAATCCCTGCCAGCCCTGACACAGCAGAATGGGAAGGCAGAGCCCTGAACCTAGTTTTAGGCAAGCATTTATAGAGTTAAGAAAGGTGTATCTAGCCTGGCATAATCTGATTGAGGGACCATTATGGTTTTAACATAACTAGCTGGTACGGGGACCGAAACCATAAACTTAACTGTTATTATTTTTTTTTTTTGATTGGTGATTGTTATGAAGTGAAGTATTGGGGCAGGCTTATAACCTGGAGGTATAGATTTGTTAGGGAATAACCTGGAAACTGGTGCTAAACATAGGTCTTGTTGGAGGGAAACATGGAAACTGGTGCTCTGTATTGACCTATTAGTTAAGCCAAGTTTAACCTGAGGTCAGGTTCTCTAAGATGGAGTCTGAAACCAAAAGATCTGGTCTCTCACCTGTAACTTCAGGAAAGTCAGTCATAATTGTTTGTTTTCTTTCCACTGTATTGAATAGCTTGTCCACACTCTTCTGATGTCTTCAGAGCTATATTTTACTCAATCCATGAAGAGTTTGCATACTAATTAAGGTTATATACCCATCATCCTGGGAGTTTTACCTCCACTCCTCTCATTGCTGACAATGAACATAATAACTTCATTTATAGTACTCATTTTTTCCTTATTATTAAGTTAGTTATATAGCTAATTCATTTCTCATGTTTAATTACAAAGGTCTTCAGCAAAGAAATCATTTGTGTTCAGACATGTACACACCAAAGAGCTGTTCACCAGACATGTGAGTAAGCAATATTTTTTAAAGAATCACTAGAGGATATACTATAAATATTTTTATATTTACAGAAATAAAAAGATAAAAATACATTTTAAAAATAAATGTATGAACTGTATTAACAAATGAACAAAAAGCCATTTGTTATCTGCTTTATATGTGGAAAGAAAATTTAAAGTGAATTCTTACAAAGAAGGAAAACTTCTAAGTAAATATGAATGAATGAATGAATGAATCCATACTATAAAGGGCACTGTTGATGAACTAGGACAAAGAACGACACTGCAAAGTTCAGCCCAAGTGATAGAGCAGTTCAGCTTACCAACTACCACCTATGTTTTCTCATTTTCAGCACTTACACACATGACAATTTTACTATACCTTGAACTCAGGCATTGGCTGCCCAAGTTAAATGCAAACAATGTTAGGAAGTTCTGTTTTGCTGTGAGGCTCCCAAGTATATTTTTGTTTGCTTGTTTGTTTGTTTTGTTTTTTATTTGTTTATTTTTTGCTAAAATATATTTTCACATTTTAAATATTTGCAAAGCTTGTTTTTGTGGTATTTACTTTTTCTGTTTCACCAAGGATTAAATGTCAAAATGATTACATTGTCTA
This sequence comes from Mastomys coucha, assembly GCF_008632895.1. Taxonomy (NCBI): domain Eukaryota; kingdom Metazoa; phylum Chordata; class Mammalia; order Rodentia; family Muridae; genus Mastomys; species Mastomys coucha. The sequence continues at coordinate 3,992,464 of NW_022196905.1, forward strand.
GCTCCTTGATAATGTGTGTAAAGGCTGAGACTCATGGCCAGTTGTGAATTATATATCTGTTCCTATGAGTTAGTAGTTACCTATTAAAATTCAGCAAACCAGGGAGATAGACACACATGTTGTTCTAAGCACAAATTCCTATTCTGGCCACTACTATTTTTAAACAGTGCAGAAGCTTCAATGTGTCAGGCTGTCGTCAGCATGCAGTATAGACTACTCTTGACAAGGAAAAATCGTCCTTCTACAGGTTCCTTGTCAGGGTTCACTTCATTCAACATGGCAGAATCCACACTACAAACTTGCTCTAAAGAATTGCACTGTTCCCTTATAGATTGTTCCCACCCTTTCTGAGGTCCATTTTGTCTGGATGATTTGAGCCCTGAAAAGAAAACAGAGGTACCAGAATGATTATGAATATTTGAGTTAAAACCCCTGTCGACTTGGGAGAGACACTGATTTAAAATAAAAGAATCATTGTTTCCCTCAACATTGCTTCATTGAACATCAAATTATAATTTTGTCATCTTTGAAAGGCATTATTAGTAAAATTAAAACATTATCAAAAGCAGGCAAATTTTTCCAAAATATGTGATAAATTTTATAAAATCATTTCATGTATATAACAAAAGTTGATGTGCATGGTTGAAATTTGATCAGATGAACTCAACAAAGAAGATCTGAAGGGCAAACATGTGTGTGTAAGTTCTTAATCTTCAGAAATCAAAAATCATAAATATATGCAAAGTAGGCTATTGTGAGATACAAGTATTATAGTAATGGCTCAAATTAAAAAACTCAATCATGCAAGATACAACTGAAATCCTGAGTTTTACAATGGGCTTTACAATATTCCCAAACCAAACTCAACCTATTTTTAGGCATAAAGGACTGGGGGAACATGATAGATTGTTACTCACCAGGAAGAAAGAAAGGAATAGTGATAAGGATAACTACTTGTTATGCAGTTCAAAATTATTTATAACTTACAAATGGCTAGGTTGAAAACTATCTTATGCTTTGTTTACATGGTATTCAGGTTAAAAATAATTTATCTCATACCTTTCAAACTCGAGTGGATTAACAGAAGAGCCATTCATGACTCCTGGTTTCAAGACATAAAATCATCTGTATTGAAGAATTTTTTTAATTATAAATTATTAAATTTATAATTAAATCTAATGGAAAAGGAATCCTTGGCTGTGGAAGACTGACTGGAAAGAATCTCTTCCTGTGAAGTTGTAACACTTCAGGAAGTAAGTCATGAGGCTTTTCTATTCAATTACTGAGTTAGAGTGTATTAAACATATAATACCCATCAAACATGATCACAACCTAACCTTGTGATTTAATAGGACAAAAGGATTAACATGTCCCATTTAATGCTACAATACTTATAATTAAATTTATAATATATATGTGTGTGTGTGTGTGTGTGTGTGTAGATTTGTAACATGTTTAAAATACTTAATGTCATGTCCTTCAACACAAACAAGTTGAGTTTATATGTAATTAATAGGTCATAGTTCATTATATGTTATAGATACATAAAATATGTCATGACAATATATATTTCTTTACTTCAATTATGAAAGGTGAAAATGGGTGTTGTTCATTATTTCTTTTGATTTCTGTGATAATTGTGATTGTCAACTTGATATAATTTAGAATCACTGCCCTAGTTAGGGTTACTATTATTTTGATGACATACCATGACCAATGCAACCTGGGAAGAAAAAAGTGTATTTCAACTAACATTTACAGGTAACCAGTTAACATTCCAAAACTGAGGAAAGTCAGGGGCAAGAACTCAATCAGGGTTGGAACCTGGAGGCAAGAGCTGATGCAGAAATTATAGAGGAGTGATACTTATTGATTTGCTCATCATGGCTTCCTTAGCCTGCTTTCTTATAGAAACCAAGACCAATAGCCCAGTGTAGCACTGCCTACAGAGGGCTAAGACTTTCCCACACAAATCACTAAGTCAGAAAATGCCCTACTGATAGATCTTATGTAGGCTTTTCTCATTTGAGGTTGCATCATTTCACGTTGGCTTCTGTCAAGTTGACATAAAATAAGCCAAAATAATTGACCCATTATCAACTTGACACGAACATATTACTATTAAGCCATAAGTGTTCTGTTTTTATTCTTCCCCAAGATCACATCTAGATATCATTATTACAATATTTCAAAAGTCCTATAGTCTTTAAACATTTAAATTCAAACACTTGATAAATCTCAATATCTAAGACATTTAAGATTCAGTCTCTCAACTGTGGGCTTCTGACAATTAAAAATAAAGTATTTTCTTACCTGAAAGTTATTGAACCAGAATTGAACTGAACAATGCAAAAACAAACTCCAAAAGTATAAATAATTCAAATGTTCAACTACTCGGGGTTCACTCATGACCTTCTGGGTTCCTCTAAAGGGGTTTCTCCTCCAAAGGTCACTTTGACTGTTCTCCCATGGCAGCACACACAGCTTGTGTTCTAGTTTCTGGCTGGTTCTACTCCACTGATGCTGTAGTTCTTGTGGTCATATCAAGATACTGGCATCTCCATAATTGCCACTGTGCCTCGCTGCAACTGGGCTGCACTTTCCCTTTCCCTTGGGCTTTTTCAGGAGACTTATCCCTACCATCCACTGCCAAGCTTCAGCTGTTGTCTTTGATCCCTTCATGATTTCAAAATCAATACCACCCATTTGACATGACCAAGTTTGACTGTGAGCATAAAATGATATTTGGTCACTTCTGGCACACTGCTTCTGTGTGCTGACTTTCAGGAAAATTTTCCAGAGAAGACTTTACTTCAATGATGTTAGTCTCTTGTCAAGGACTAGCCTTGACAATCAGGTAGGATGACAGGTGGGATGCATTGTTGGATGACCAAGACGTGATGACTTCTAGCAGTTAACACTCTCTTACTGTTCAGAGGACAGTTCTGATGGCTTGTGGCCATTGACTCCTGCTGATAGCAGTAAGGGATTAGGAAAAGAAATGTAATTGCTTGTGCTCTTTACTCTTTAACTCAGGGTACATTCTTTCTGGACCCTTTTCTGCATGGCTTCTGCCAATCTCTTCTTAATCACAGCTGATTCTGCAGCCCTAGCTGATGAGAATTTATTGTCCCAGGAAAGCAAAGATTTTACTTTAGTGATTCTGGTCTTTTGTTAATCACAGCTAATTCTTCAGTTCAAGCTTACCAGATACCAGAGATTTGTCACACAAATTGCTCAGCAGAGTCTTTTCTTACGTCTAAAACATGAAAAGACAGGTCTCCATTGTCTGTACTTCCCTCAACTTTCCCATCTTCCAAACTTCTACAGAACAACTCACTGAGCTCTCAACACTCAGTGGCTTTTCTAGCCAAAGTTCCATATTCCTTCTACAGTCCCCTACCCACCAAAAAAAAAAAAAAAAAAAAAAAAAAAAAAAAAAAAAAAAAAAAAAAAAACCAACAGGGTCAGGTCTATCACAGCAATACCTTACTCTCCAGTGGCTTTTCTAGCCCAAAGTTCCATAGTCCTTCTAGAGTCCCCCTAGCCCTCCAAAAACATGATCAGGTCTGTCATATCAATATCTCACTCTCAGCATACTAATTTCTGTCCAAGTTAAAGTTACTATTGCAGTGATAAAACACCATGACCAAAACAACCTGGGGAGAAAAGGGTTTATTTCAGCTAATACTAGCAAGTAATGGTACATCAGTGAAGGAAGGAAGTCAGGGCAGAAACTCAAATGGCTAGAAGCTGGAGGCAAGACCTAATGCAGAGGCCATAGAGGAATGTTGCTTTCTGACTTACTCATCATGGCTTGCTCACCGTGCTTTCTTATACAACCCAGAACCACCAGCCCACAAGGTGCTAGACATTCTTCTATCAATCACTAATTGAAAAAAAAAAGTCTTATACCCAGAACTTATGGAAGAACTTTCTCAATTGAGGTTCTCCTTTGAGATGATTCTAGCTTGTGCCAAGTGAATATAAAACTAGCCAGCATGACACAAATCTCTGGATAACTGTTGGAGGAATGTTTAGATTAGATTAAGTAAGGTGGGAATGTTCATTCTAATTGTGGCAGTATCTTCTATGTTGTAAAATTCTTCACAGAAATACAGCACCAACACTTTGAGTATGGGCACCTATCACTCTCTGAATCCTGCTGTACCTACCTGGTGGCCATGCTTTCCTGCCACTCTACCTTCCATGTTATACTGCACTGCATTTCTTGGAACTAAATGACAAAATCAACCTTCATTTCTTCAAGTGGCTTTTATCATAGCAATGAGACAAGTAACTTCAGTAGTCAGTAGTTTATGGAATCAATAACATTGCAAGAGGTTGTGTTGCTTATATTCATTTCTTTATCCTTATCTACAAGAGAGATTTAATAATTCCTGCCATTCTGCTATTAAAAGTGTCACATATTACTATTTTCTGAAACCAAAGGGCTCAAGTCAGAGCCTGCTATAATACATTTCAAAGTCCATCACTCATACTGAGAACTCTCAACTTGTTTCCTTAGTAACTCTTTTCCATGGTGATCACATCACAATACACAGTGTGAGGAATAAGTAAACAAGATTGAAAAATGGTTTGTGTTGATAAGCATAGATTTCTAAATAGATCAGAATTTCAGATTGCTTTCAAATTATAAAATGTTCTAAACAAATTACTCCTGGCTGCCAGTCTGAATTATTTAGGAATAAAAGGTAAATGTAAAAGCTTCAAGCCTAAAAAGCACTATGCAAATATTTTTTTCTTTTTCACTCTCTTAAATTCAAGGACTCTCTCTGCATTGTAAATGGTAATTCACAGAAACCATGAATTTTGAACTTTATGTGGCGGGGGTAAAGACTAAACTTAGTTCAAGGATCATTTAAGAAGAAAATATTTGGAGAAATTACGAGCTAACATTCTTCTAATAGTTGTGAGTACATCTGTGTTCATAAACACCAAATTAATTTTCTGTTAAAAGAAAAGAAAATTGTTTCTTTTTACCTCTTCACTTGATGTGCATTGACATAATAATTTGAAATTCATGAGTAGATGTAATTATTTAATCATGGAAATTGTGCTAGAAACTAGAAATCTTATTAGATTTCTGACAAAGATTATTAAGTAACCTGCTGCCTTGAAGCAGGTGGTTGCAGTGGATAGCTGTCTCCCAGCATGTAAACCATAGTTGATTACCAACCTTCCTGTCATTGCCATGCTAACAGCATGAATAGCATTTAGAAATTCATGTTCGGACCTAGAAGGATCTCACAAGGTCATTTTAACTAAAGATTTACTTATTTTATCTATATAGCTCTTGCCCTGGGAATTTTTGTTGGGAAAACTAAAACAATGGAATAATTTTGTCAATAGTGAATTGTAATTGGCAGGTTTTGTCACATTGAAAGTGAGTGTGAGTAGAGATGAGTGAAAGAGAAGTAGCAGTCGACTTCGTCTATCAGATTACATGAATCTCTCTTCTTTCTCGGTCAGCATTTGCACATATATTAGACACCCAACCTTCTACATTATCTCTTCTAAAACCTCATTCAAATACTTAGTGCTTAAGAACTGTAACAATTCTCAGAACACATGTGAAGCCATGGTCCTGCCTACCAAGTATCAATTGATAAACAGAACAGGCAGCCCTGAGGCAGGGCACTGCTTTCAGACAGAGTACATCTCATTAAATTTCTGCCAAATTCTTCTGGTAAATTTAACCCCCTTTAAAATTCTCATTTTAAAATGATAAGACACACATTAATGTATCCAAATGTTATGTTGTTTAGACTATTTTTTCTTTTCTTTGACTAATTTTTTATTCTCAAAATATTTTTAAATTAAAGATTTAACGTTTGGAGTTTTTCACTTATTACTCTTTGAAGGGCTGGATTTGTGGAAATATATTGTGTGAATTTGGGTTTGTCATGAAATACATTGGTTTCTCCATCTATGGTGATTGAGAGTTTTGCTGGGTATAGTAGCCTGGGCTGGCATTTATGTTC
>NW_022196905.1:4002299-4003454 GCF_008632895.1 Mastomys coucha
GGAGAAATTTACATGTAAATAAAGAAAATATCTAAAATAAAAAAATATAAACATCTAAAAAAAAAAAAGAAAAAAATAAGATTTAACCTTTGTGTTTTGAGTTATTCTAGATAAGGTGGTGGTTATTTCAGATTTTGGTAGCTGTTTTAACTTTTTAAAAGTTTTGTTGTTCTTTTGACACAAAGTGCCTCACAGCCATTACTGGATTCAAACTCAACAGGAACATGAGTATGACTTGCCTCCATTTTTAAAGTGCTGGGATTATAGGTATATCACATCATGATCACATGTCTGCTATAATTTTAAAAACAACTTTAAATAATTTCATTCTATGGTCATGAAGTACTTCACCAGTAAACTGAAGAAGCACAAAATGTATATTACAACTGGATTTCAGTCAACTTCAGTTTCCTTGATAAATACTATCATTTGAGAACTTATGATGTTCCTTTCAAATATCAATATATTGCTCAAGTGTTGTATAGCATATTTCACACTACCAATAACTGGTTGGGATATAGAGAAAGTTTAAAAAAAACATTAAAGAATATTCTGGAGTTTATAAGATGGGAGCAGCCAGCCAGGACGCACAGGCCCCACAAATCACAGGGGAATTGCAGGGCAGCAGGGACAGGATCCTCTCAGCTTCTGAGTGACAGAGGTGGATCAGCAACCTTCTCTGCCCCTTCCCTACAAGTGGAGGGCCTATCTCCAGGGAGCGCTTTAACCCAGGCACTCCGGTGATATCCACCATTTTCTCTCCAGTGAGTTTCTAAGACAGGAGCAGCCAGCTGAGAGGCACAAGCCCCACTAGTCGCAGGGGACTTGCAGGGCAGCAGGGACAGGACAAGCTCTAGTCAGAGACACTAAGAATATCTAACATCAAAAATCATGAGATGGCAAAAGGCAATTGCAAGAATCCTACCAACAGAAACCAGGACTACTAGGCTTCATCAGAACCTAGTACTCCCACTGCAACAAGTCCTGGATATCCCAAGACACCAGAAAAGCAAGAATTGGATCTAAAATCATATCTCACAATGCTGATAGATGAGTTTAAGAAGGACATGAGTAACTCCCTTAAAGAAATAACAGAATACAAGAGATAGAAGAGAGAATCTCAGGGGCAGAAGATAACATAGACAACATTGACAG
>NW_022196905.1:4004933-4012666 GCF_008632895.1 Mastomys coucha
AAATGCAAATCAAAACAACTCTGAGATTCCACCTCACATCAGTCAGAATGGCTAGGATAAAAAACTCAAGTGACAGCAGATGTTGGAGAGGTTGTGGAGAAAAAAGAACATTACTTCACTGCTGGTGGGATTGCAAACTGGTACAACCACTCCGGAAATCAGTTTGTCAGTTCCCCCAGAAATTGGACATAGTTCTACTGGAGGACCCAGCTATTCCACTTCTGGGCATATACCCAAAAGATGCTCCAACATGTAATAAGGACACATGCTCCATCATGTTCATAGCAGTCTTATTTATAATAGCCAGAACCTGGAAACACCCCAGATGTCCCTCAACAGAGGAGTGGATACAGAATTATGGTACATCTACACAATGGAGTACTACTCAGCTATTAAAAACAATAAATTTATAAAATTCTTAGGGAAATGGATGGATCTGGAGAATATCATCCTGAGTGAGGTAACCCAATCACAAAAGGATAAACACGGTATGCACTCTCTGATAAGTGGTTATTAGTCCAGAAGTTTGGAATACAGGAAGAACAACCCACAAACCACAAGAAACTCAAGAAGAAGGAAGACCAAATGGTGGACATTTAATTCCTTCTTAAAAGGGGGAACCAAATATCCACGGAAGGAGTTGCAGAGATTAACTATGGAGCAGAGACTGAAGGAAGGACAAGCCAGCCTAAATATAGCTATCTCCTGAGAGGCTCTGACAGTACCTGACTAATACAGATGTAGAGGCTCACAGCCATCCATTGAACTGAGTTCAGGGTCCCCAATGAAGGAGAAAGGACCTCTGGAGCTGAGAGGTTTGCAGCCCCTTAGGACAAACAACAATATGAACTAACTAGTACATCAGAAATCCCAGGGTCTCAACCACCAACCAAGGACTGCACATGGTGGGTCTAATTGTTCTGGCAGCAAGTGTATAGTGGAGGATTGCAAATTCAATCATCAATAGGAGGAGAGGAGCTTGGCCCTGTGAATGTTCTGTGTCCCAGTGTAGGGGAATGCCAGGGCCAATAAGTGGGAGAGGGTGGGGTGGCAGGCATGTGGAGGGGGGAGGCAACAGAGGTTTGTTTTTGTTGTTTTTGTTTGTTTCTTTGTTTATTTTTGGAGGGGAAACTGGGAAAGGAGAAATTTACATGTAAATAAAGAAAATATCTAATAAATAAATGAACATGGAAAAAAAAGAATATTCTGGTTATGATAGTTTTCTCTTAGAAACAGGAACTATATCCCAAGACTCTAGATGGATGCCTGAATCTGCTAGGAATATGCTTAAAAGATTGAATGGGACTTCTTGGCATTCCTGAAAGTATCATTACTCTTGGAATTCAGGGCCACAGTTAAGTAAGATAAAAGTAGATTTTATGATAATCAATGTGATAAGTGAGACAGATACTAAATATCTAATAGCTGGGTTGTATACTCAGAATGGATACACTGGACAAAGTTTATGTCCCAGACCTAATGGGGCAAAATTATGCAGATATTATCATGTTATATAAAACAGCATACAATTTACATCATATGAATTGTTTTGTGTGGGCTTAGATATATTAGGCTACAGGTTATTGTTGAGAATAGAATCACAGAAGCAAAACCATGGATAAGGGCACAGTATTGTATAATTGAGTTGAACATTTAAAACTCTTTCTCTAATAAGATTTAACAAAACATACTATGTATATAGATCACTAGCTGGGAAAAACTTTAGACGATGACATAGTTCAGTGACTGAGGCATCTGCTGTCAAACCTGACCTGAGTTTTGGTTCAAAAGATGCACATGGTAGCCAGAGAGAAGTGATGTCTACAGTTATGTTCCAATCTCTATATGTACACCACAGCATAGGCACACATGAGCATGAGCAGACAGACAGAAAGACAGACAGACAGACAGACAGACACACACATACACACACACACACATTGAAATAAATTAAATGCAGTTAGATCTGTTATGAAAACACTGAGAATAGAATATTGCCTAATTTTCATTTCCTCATCTCCAGACCATTACCCAGATTTACTCAGGAGCTGCTTCTTGACTCAAACTCTCATCATCCTCACCCCACTGTCTTCCATTTTACAACCACATATGTGATTGAGATAGCATTTATAACATCATAGTCTCAAATATCTTTGACCTCATTTAAGCAATATATTAATTACTAGAGGAACCACCTAAACCTTAAAATTATCTATAATAATCAACCTCAGTCTATGATTCAGGACTAACTCCCCAGGCCTTCATCTAATATGACTTTTAGGCCATCAAATCTATTTCCAACCTAATCTATATTTCCCAGTGCAGCACTATATATGGCATGGTCCTCATCATGTGGCTTTACATAAGGACCTGTCTACCCAGTTTATATTGAAGTACACTTAATCAAATTTGCTCTGTATTTGAACTTTATGAAGAACATAAACAGCACTAGTTACAAACCAGAAATAAGAAATAACTGTAAGTCTTTACAATGACTATTCCCAAGTCTAGCTCCTGCTCAGATTATAGCCATATATTTTAAACCTAAATTTCCTTTATATTTAAAAAACCTGTCTTTATTTTTATTTTAAAATAAATATGTTCAAAAGTTTTCCTATTTTCATCTTCTCCTGATCTATTTAGAACTTGATAACTACATATGACCATTTTGTTGCAAGTTACTATAAAGTAAAGCACTTATGTAAGAAAGCATTTTAAATAATAAGTATATTTTGAACTAAAAATATGGTTTATTTAGGTGTTCTACTCATGCACTTAATATTTGAGCCACCTTATATTCTGAAATGAACATCATCATAAATTTAAAGATTATTTTTTATTTTATAAAACAAGAATTTTAGCATAGAGGAAATATTATGCATGTCTTAGACATAAAAGTGGTTAATTCTTATGACACTAGCACTGCTGTGAGAAAGACACATATAATCCTAAACCTAGTTGACCAGTAGCATAGCTGAATCAATTCAACTCTAGCTTCAGTGCATGACCCTGTCTGTAGTGAGAATTTTGCTTTCTTTAAAAACCCAGGTCAGGCGGTGGTGGCGCATGCCTTTAATCCCAGTACTTAGGAGGCAGAGGCAGGCGAATTTCTGAGTTCAGCCTGGTCTACAGAGTGAGTTCCAGGACAGCCAGGGCTATACAGAAACCCTATCTTAAAAAAGCAAAAAAAAAAAAAACAAAACAAAAACAAAACAAAACAAAACAAAACAAAAACAACAACAACAACAAAAAAAACCAGTTATGTTACGTTATATGAATATGTTTTTGTTTAAATACCAGCTGTGGGAATATGTGTCTGTTTCAGACTAACCACAGCAACTATGATTGTCTTATGCTCTAAAAGGATAAGAGTGGCATTGTTTTTGTCAGGTGTATAAAATTTGTTTGGAATTCCAGAAACTCTTGAGAGGATAATAATGTGAGAGCCCTGAGAAAGCCTGTTGTGGCTATTTCTGGTCTCTGATGCTGTTTGCCATTGATGGATTGATGGTTGGAGATGTCCTGAAAAAGAGATTGAACTTGCCCCCCAAAACTAGACACTCCTGAGCAGAAAGAAGTGGTCTAAAGAGGTATATGACTCTTGACCCTTTAACCCTCTTTCTCTCTTACCTAATCTTGGGTGGTTAGAAAGGATTGGGGTATAATAAGCTTTGGAAGGGTGGTAAATAATATAGATGCCAATAAAGTATCTTTAATAATGTACACTTACATGTCTCAAAAAATAAAGTAGAGGGATGGAGAAATGGCTCAGAAGTTAAATGATAAATTTTGTCTTCCAGAGAACCCATATTCTGTTCCACGACATATATTCTGTGGCTCACAAACACCTGTAATTCAGCATCAGGAGCTATGCCACCCTCTTCAACTTCTAAAGGCAGCAGAACTCATGTACACATCCCCAAACACAGATACAGTCCTAGTTATGGTTTCTATTGCTGTGATAAAACAATATGACCAAAAGCAAGTTGAGGGAACAAAAGATTTATTGACTTACATATCCAGAATCACAGTCCATTTAGGAGAAGGCAAAGAAGAAATACTAACTATTCAGGAACCTAGAAACATGAACAGATACAGAGAATATGAAGAAGCTCTGATTAATGAACGGCTTGCTCTCCTGACTTACTCAGCACTTCCACAGCATGCTTTTTTTAAAAACCCCAGAAACACCAGCTGATGGGTGGCCACTGGCAATGGGCTGAACCCTGTCAATCAAACACTAGTTAAGAAACTGCTCTACAGGTTTGACTGTTTATAGTCCATTCTTCTAAAGGCATTTTCTCAGTTAAGTTTCCTTCCTTGAAGATGACTATAGCTTGTGTCAAGTTGGCACAAACCTAGTCAGCACAGCAACAAATACATAATTAAAATAGAAGTAGAGAGAGAATGAAGAAGACAATAAACACCAACTTCTGGCCTCATCATGCACATATATACGTGCATCTGCAGGAATACATATACCCATGTATATACATTATATAGAAATGAACATATACACGTACACAGAAGGAGTCTTCCAAAGAGTTGGCATTCATTATTATATTATATAATAAGATGAATCAGAGATACTATTTATATTTTTCTTTTTATACAATTTTATATGGCAGGCCTTACTCTAGAAAAGGAATACATTCCTTTTCTAAAGAAGCCAATATTCATAAACTTGCTCAGAATATTAAATAATATACAACAAATTGTTTTAGGCAGAATAGGTCTTAAATTTAATTGCCAATACTTATGATTATTTTTTAAGATGGAGCCTAATCTACCCTAAAATAAGAATTTTAAAATTCTCATTCAATTCATATTTTAATATTCTCATAAATGAAAAAATAATAGATTTAGTTTTAAAAGAGAGAACAAACAATATCAATGTGAACAGGTAGATAAGTAGAGACAGATGATAGATAAATGATTGGTATATAAATAGATAGAAGCATGCATAAATAAATGATATATAGATGATTGATATGCAGATAAAATGATAGATGATAGATAATAGATAGGATAAATGTAAGTAGCAACCAATTCCATGTCAAATCAACACATTCAGTTCTTATTCTGTCAGTAGAAAAATGAACAAGATAGTGGAAGATGAGCGATTTTTGCTGTTCCACTGCCTCAGAAGAGCTGTGGAAGCATGAAATTAATTAAAGTGCACACACACACAATACATAAAAAGAAGAGATACAGTGAAGAAGGCAAAAAGGACAAGTTTACTTATAAGACCCCTTATTGTTCCAAGGCAGAACTGTGGAGAAAAAGTCCTTTGCCTAAGAAAGAACAAGAGGCTTTGGGGAAAATAACCACCACACTTCGCCCTTGATGTAAACACTGAGCCTCGCCCAGTAAATCTTCAAAAATAAGCTCCCTAGCAGCCGTGTTTTCCAAATTGGTATCTGTTGACAGCACATCCAAGCTTTCACATATACCAAGTCAGCTCCAAAAGCCATAGACATGAGACTTGATCTAGTGCATGGCTTTAATTTCTGGTCACACTCTAGGACCAGACATGATAGAGTAAGGGGTGAACAGATGCAGAATTGTCTCATGCAAATGGAAACCAGATGGAGCAGGAGGAGATACACTTAGAGTAGACAAAAGATGTTTAAGTAAATAGTAAACTGAAACAAAGGTGGTTTACTGAAAAGGCGTCAGTTTACTCAGAGAATGTAACACTTATAAATATACATGCACCTAAACAAGTGAAGCAAATATTAACAGATCTTAATGGAGATGTATGTAGAAGATAGACTGCGATACCATACTTTTGACAATGCCCAAATCAATCTGCAAAAGAAAAGCACGTACGTGATTCAGGAGTAAGTGGATATGATATACATATTAAGAACATCTTACCCAATGGAAACAGAGTACACATTCTTTCTTGCTTGCTTGTTAGAAAACAAACGCATTCAACAACTTAAAGATGTTGAAATTGTATCAGGTAATTTTTGTGACCAATAATGGTATGAAACTACAAGTAAGTAGAATTCGGCTTAAAATGGCTTCAGATGATAGATATGGTGTGCCCCGTCTGTGATGCTCTACTGCTATTCACTGACATAAAAACAATGTTGTAACATTGTTTTCCAGTATATAAGTTTAAGTAACTGGAAAAACCTATACACTAAGATTTTTTAAACCTACTTTTAATAAGGGGTTTCAAATGTTTCGACCCCACTTCTAACCCACACTCCAAAGGCAAAGGAGAAAAGATGGTAAACAAAACTAGGAGATGTGGATCTGTTTAGTTCTTTGAGGCAATTCCAATCTCCATTTGTCAGGATAGCAACAGTCCAGTTCAGTAGTGACAGGACACCAAACACAAATCAGCAGTGGTGGCACAATCCAACAGAAATAGCCAAACCTCTGCAGACCTGGCACAAGTCTGCAGGAGCATGTTGCAGCATTTTTCTCTGTCCAATCACTTTAGGGTAGTGGCAGGCCTGTGATTGGAGAGTAGGGAGGCAGAGCTAGAAGTTTGAGAGTGAGAAAGGTCAGAGGGGAAGCTACAGAAGCTAACATGGAGGCAGACAAACCCGAAGATGATTCTGATCACACGTGGTTTTAAACAACCACAAGTAGCTAAGATTTTCACAAGGTTAGAATAAATGGGATAAAACATTATCTTTATCAATTGGCTCTAAAATTATTGTATTGGCTTCGTATAAATTGTGATCTTATTGTTTTATTAATCTGATTGGATAATTAAGCTTTAAGAATCATGTTTCTAGCCGGGCAGTGGTAGCGCACGCCTTTAATCCCAGCACTTGGGAGGCAGAGGCAGGTGGATTTCTGAGTTCGAGGCCAGCCTGGTCTTCAGAGTGAGTTCTAGGACAGCCAGGGCTACACAGAGAAACCCTGTCTCGAAAAACCAAAAAAAAAAAAAAAAAAAAGAATCATGTTTCTTACCAGGTAACTAGGCACTAGATGACTGATTGTAGGGTGAGTGGGGCGTTGCATGTAAGAGAGATGAACTCACTAGCTGGGAGAGAATATCATGGCAGTGAGAACACGCTCGGACATAGCTGGGACATAGTGCTGTGGCCAGTCTGTACTGGTATTAGAGTGGGAACACAGAGAGATGGTAGAGAGATGATATTAGAGCGGGAACAGGAGAGATGGCAGGCTAACTTTTATATTATTTCCTGCAACAGGAGCATCCAGAATCTACGGGGACACCAGGAGTTCTCTGCCCTGCCTCTATCAGTGAAACAAAGATTAGTGAAGATGTGAGACCAACAAAACTTTTCAAAGCCAGCTATGAAAGCACACTGTCACTGTCTATTGAGTCCTATTTATACTCTTTCCAAACACCACGTGTCCTCCCATGGGTCTTGACTTAGCCAAACACCATGGGAGTCTGCATCAGCAAAATACCACCTGAGTCTACATCACATGTTATACCCAGAAACTTCCACTTCAAATACCCAACATTTTGATGGATACTTTCCTTTACTGTTGAGCTCTAGACAGGAAAGCAATATTGCACAGGCTTTGAAATGACCTTACTTATTTACAGCAAGGAATGTTCTATCTACTACTATGACTGCACTTAAGAGCAGACCAGGTGATTTTACTATTGGACTTTAGGCAGGTCCCCCAACTCAGTATGTATTTGTGGATAAAAGTAGTATGAAATCTACAGAGCATTTGAAAAGATTAAAATGTCTTAATATATATATATACATATATATATGTATATATAT